>NC_056743.1:1454856943-1455029443 GCF_019279795.1 Protopterus annectens
GCCTTAAAATCATATCTATATGGACAAAGTATTAGATGGTATAATAATAAAAGGAAATCTTGGGATAAGGAATTGTTAGATATTCAAAGTAAATTAGACTCTTATAAACATAATAATAAAGAAAATATTATGGACAAGAAAGTTATTGAAGAAATAAACAAACTAAATGAGAAATACAAAGAAATTTTAACTCATAAAGTTAAAATAACTTTAGAGAAATACAAGTTTTGTCTTATTCAATAAGCCCCAAATACTTACATAGACTTAAAAATAAAACAAAAGGTTGAATAAACAAAACCATATTAAAGAAATCTTTTCTCTAAGGAAAAGAAGAATGTTTCTAGTATACCAGAAATACTAGATGAATTTAGAAATCACTTTCACAAAATTAACCATAATAATATTAACATGGAACCTAAAGATAAAATAAAGGAGTTTATAACCACAAATATGAATAAAAGCTTAATAAACAACAGATTAAACTATTGGACAAGAGTATTTCATATACAGAAGTTATTACACAAATAAATAAGCTTAAATCAAACAAAGCACCGGGTAATGATGGTATTATACCAGAGATATATAAAATCCTTTCTAAAAATACATATTCATTAATACATAAGGTTTTTATTTTGGCCCAAACTGAGTTAATAACCCCCCCCCATCTTGGCAATATACATTTATTTCGCCAATTTTAAAACCTAATAAAGATCCAACTAGATGTTCTTCATATCGCCCATCTCATTACTTAATGTTGATTATAAAATGTTTATGAATATCTTTGCTGATAGATTGAAGACAATCATTCCGGCATTATAGATATAGATCAGACAGGCTTCATTGTAAATAGAAATACTTTTGATAATATAAGAAGAACTTTAATATTAATAGATTTTGCAAATAGGAAAAAGAAAGATTTAACACTTATTAGTCTTGATATAAGTTCAGCATTTGATTCAGTAAGTTGGGACTATCTGTTTACCTTAATGAAGTGCACAAACTTCTCGGATGCATTTGTAAATCTAATTGAACATTTATACAAAGGAACGTTGGCTTATATTAAGGTAGGAACATATGTTTCACAGAAAATACCCATTCTTAAAGGTACAAAACAAGGATGTCCACTTTCTCCACTATTATTCACTTTAGTAATGGAGCCTTGGGCTAATTTGATCAGAAACAGTACTGACATAGAGGGTTTTGAAATAGATGAAAATACAACATCAAAATTCAACTTTTGCAGATGATGTTCTAATTGCATCAGCAGGATCTAATTCTTCTATACAGTCTCTATTTGATAACATGATGAATTTTAAAAGTATTTCTGGTTTAATATTCAATGAAGAAAAACTAAAATACTACCTATATATACACGAAAAATATTCTCATTAGTGATTTTACTAAATATGTACCCAATTCAGGTCAGATAACTTATTTAGGTATAATACTATCTAAAGATATTAAATCTATTATATATAATAATTATAATACCTGTTTTCTTAATATACAAAATCTTTTAATACCTGGAATAATATGTTTTTTACTATGGAGGAGAGACTTACAATTATTAAAATGATAATATTCCCCAAGATTTTATACTTAATACAATCAATAATACTTCCACCTACAAAAATAATTATCAAGAAACTGAACACACTAATGTTACATTTCTTATGGGCGCCTAATAGACCTAGGATTGCATTAAAGAAACATACTAATAGCTGGTCTCAAGGGGGTATTTCTTTTCCAGACTTTAATTTATATACTATCTCTTCTATTGTAAAAGTTATTACTTTATTAATAGATCAGTCATATGTCACAAAATGGAAAGATTATTGGGAGCTAATTAGTATACACTTCATGAAAATCTCCTTAACACATAAAAATATGATTGTAAATAACTCCATGTTATGGTTACTAAAGGAATTTTGTACTTCACCTATTACACCTAAACATATGGTTTGTTACCCATTAAATATTATTATTAGTTATTGTAACTTTATATTCATGCACCCTAAGTATAGGGAATGGAATTTTATTGTATTTCCTATAATGTATACTCAGGGTATGCTTTTGTCATCTACTTCTGAAGGAACTCATTTAGCTATAGATAATGATCTAAAGTACTGGTATCAGTTGATATCTGATAATAAAGTTAAAAATCTAGATATCTTAAAACAAGAATTTGATCTAAGAGAAACTTGCTGGTTAGAGGTTCAGACCTTTAGACAACATCTCATTAATAAAATAGATTTAATGTCTATAACTGTTAAAGAATCTATTCCAACACTGATTGATTACTTGATATTAAATTTACAACATAAAGTTTCTGATAAAGGTAAACTTTCATACATACATAAAGTTATCAGACAAGAAACTTTTTACAGTGTAGATTCATATTGGAATTATTTCACTTCTATTAATGGGGACCCACCAAATCAACAAGATAAACAATATATATTGGAATCTGCTTATAGAACTACGTCTTCCATTGTCTGGAGACTTTATACATGGAAATTTTTACATAGATCTTTTTATACACCTTTGATGATGAATAAAATAAATAATAAAGATAATCTATGTAAGAGATGTAATGTAGAAATTAATGCTGACTGGGCTCATATGTTTTATGACTGTATAAAATTGAAAGAATACTGGAAGTCAATTAATGAATTTTTGCAGGCTCTTTTTACAGATAATTTCATTATTTCTAAATCTCTTATTCAACACACCTGTACCTCAAAGTGTTAAAAAGGTTAAGCTTCCCTTGTTATGGTCTATTCTAGCAGTGGCTAGGAAAATAATAGCTAGAAATTGGATTTCAGATACACCTCCTTCGTTCAATGAATTTAAAAATGTTATGAATATAGTGTGCCATATGGAAATAAACACAATTAGGACTAGAACAAATAGAAAAACATCTTATTTTATTGTATGGGATAATTTACAAAATTTGTTAAAAAAATTTTAATTTCAATAGCATGGTATTTTAGTTTAATTAATTGATCTGATTGTAGTGGATGTCTTTGTAAATACTTTAGTTGTTTTGTTGAATATTATAATAATACCTATTTTTAATTACTTGTATAAAATTGTTATGATATTTCTCTTATATGTTAAAACAATAAACCTGTTTTGAAAAAAAAAAATACTGTTTAGCTAATGCTGCTATATGCCATTAACCCATGATGCTCAGCTGATGCTGCTACTAGCCATTAACCATACTGCTCTGCTAATGCTGCTACAGGCCATTAACCCGTGCAGCTCAGCTGATGATGCTACAAGCCATCAACCAATGGTGTTCAACTATTGCTGCTATGGGCCATTAACAAAGCCTATTCAGCCCATGCTGCTTCAAGCCATTAACGCATGCTATTCAGCTAATACTGCTACAAGCCATTAAGGCATGCTATTCAGCTAATGCTGCTACAAGCCATTAACATATGCTGCTCAGCTAATATTGCTACTAATCTTGGTATAATATGAGTGAAGCTCCTGCAGGCCAGAAACTTCTGACGTTCAGAACAGATGTGTACCACAGCTCTTTGCAGTAAATTTATGTTTCTGAACTTGTTCACATCTGATTTTGTCATTTGTTTAGCACAAGGTTGACAAAATGAGTAAGAGTAACTCTTGTAATATATGACTTGTAGTCTTTTTTATCTCCACAATAATACTCATAACTTACATGAAAGGTTTAAATATTGTGTAGTGAGCTCTATGACATTCCCAACACTGAAGGAAAGTAAAATTAATCACTTATTTTGGCAAATACTTCAAATGGATGAAAAAGAGCAATTTGTGCCAAAATACCTAATACAACAGATTTATAGCATGCTTTGTCTAAAATGTAGCCATTGTCATTTCTTTTGGTTTATAAACTTCCAACTTTATTTTGTCATTTTTACTACTCCATTTCTAAGGTTAGCAATATATGTATCATATGAGCAAGTGTTAGCAACATACCATAATATCTCTCAACCTCTTAGCGGAAGAAATCTGGGCAAAGCTGAAAATAATTGGGAGACAAAGGTCCATAAATAGGGACAGATTTTAAATATTGCTCTTATAAACTTAGAAAGTTGCTAAAATAACATAATTTATAGTACCATGCATTTTCTGAATAGGCTTTAGCTGAATAGGCTTTGTTAATATGAAGTCTGAAACTCAAATGTGTGTCATTATTTAGTGACTTCAGTCCCCAGTGATTTGACAGAAAACCACAAACTGAATGAGGAACAGACCAAAAATATGAGGCAAAAATCTGAACATTCTGCGAAAATGTGGACAGTTGAGAGGTATGCATGCCATGCTAGATATAACAACAGAAAGGATGACTACAAAAGTTCAGATCATACTGCTGAAAAGAAAATGCACTTGTCAAATAACGTCTGGTAACTAGTTGCAATACACTGGCAGCAGGGTTAGGTGAAAGAAGTAAATGACATAATGTACTTGCATCCCATATCAAGCACTTAAAATAATTTACTGACTCATCTAGTGAATCAAAAGTGTTATCCAGAAACAATAAAATGAAGAAGAAAGCATTTCATGCAATATTAAATCACACATTGTAATACATTAGTTAACCACCTATAAATACCTCCAACAAGATATTACCTGAATCTGTTCTTACTTACTCATCCCAGCCTTTTAGCTGCTATCCAGTTTCTCCAGTACTGTGTGTGTTATGTCTCCACTACTTGACTCACCCTATATAATCATTCCACCACTCAATTCTTGCATATACTCATAGAATCAACCCCCTACTTATTATTATCCAGCTATTATTCCTACAGTCTCTCCCACATCACACTACCAGGTATACACAGTTACACTCTTATCAAACAGTCCTACTACATTACCTAGTTTCACTCTATTCATGCACACTTATTCCTCCCTACAGCCAATCCTCTGACTTTAGCCCTTAGTGTATCACATCATCTCTTGTAGCCCCAACTCTATCCACATCCTTAACCTCTGCAATTCAAATGCAGAGAAGCCCTGTGGGTGACAGAATTAAAATCCAATTTAAACTGTGACTTGCATATGTTCAGGGAGGTAGGAATCTGCCTGCCAAATGATCTTTATGGAATCTGCAGTCTTTCTCCATACATGGCAGCTGAGAGACACAGAGGTTGTAGTTATGGATCATGTGACAGCAACTGAAGTTTTATAGTCAGCAAACTGTCTGAAAGAATGTTATGAACCAGTGTATCTAATGCTGAATAAAGATCGTGAAACATCAAATCAGAACAGTAATGCAGATCCCTCAACATTTGAAGATCATTTGAGTACAGTAGAAGGGCAATTTCCATAGAATGCCAATGTCTGCAAACCACCCGAAAGCATATGACTTGCCAGTTTGATGTAAGAGAACTAACTCTCAAGAAGAATGCCACCTACTGATGGCAGATCTTAGCATGACAAACTCATCAAGAAGAAATCTGACTTCAAAGATGCAAATGTGCATTCACTTATGCCTCCATCCAAGTCTCCCAAATGCAAGCAGCTTAGCATTATACAAGGACTTATGTTTCATAAGATGGCTATAATGCACACAAGATGGAGCAACATAGCCCCTGTGGACCTTACAACCACCATCGTTCAGTGTATGCAGAGTGTGATTAGCTCCTTTCTTAAAGAGGTCCTGGTACTGAGGTACAAATTCTCTAAGAGATATTCTGGTACCGAGGTACTTGTTATCGAATAGAAGTTGTGTTATCAAAGTACATATTATTTAATAGAGGTTCTGTCACCAAGGTACATAGAGGTTCTCTTAGTAAGATGTGTATTACATAACAGAGTTTCTGCTATTAAGGTACATATTATTTAAAAGAGGTTCTGGTGCCAAGGTACATGTTACTTAATAGAGGTTTTGGTACCAAGGTACTCATTATCTAAAGAAGTTCTTTTACTATGATTACTATGATATATATTATTTAGTATACATTCTGATACTATGGTACTTATTATATAAAGACTTTATTGTACTATGATATATATTATTTAGTATACATTTTGATACTAAGGTACTTATTATCTAATACAGGCTGTGGTACCAAGGTATATAGTATCATTCTTATGTAATGCTTTCAGTGCATAAGAATGCATGCAAGTAAGATGAAATGAAACAGTGAGTCCGTGATCGCTTATTTATTTATTTAAAAGGGAGCAGCTTCCGTGATCATAAAGAAGGTTTTAGTGTTGACATTATAAGCTGGAACATTCCCTAAAGTAGGTGTACAACCCTGGAGCACTCAACCTTCTATTCTGGTGCTGGTTTCAGGGATCAATATCCTTGACAGACAGTTAAGAAATTAATTCCAAAGGTAAGTACTTCTGTATTCACTCAATAGTTATGAAAAAAAGCATGCAATTGTCTTTTGCAAAGCTTCTCAGCTTTCATAGTTATCTTCTAGAGTATTTCCAACAAGAGGTTTATATCTTAATTAAATGAACAATGTCACTCTTCCAGCAATCTACAGGCTTTAATAATATGGTATCTATTAATTCTGCAACGTGCCCTCAGCTTGTTATTCTCTTTATCGTTTGCATGCTGTAGATTCTTTTAGAGTATTAGAGTGAATCAACTGTTCTCCGATATATTTACAAGCAGTGACTGAGCTGCCCAGGAAAGTCAGTTTTCAGTTCTGATTTGAGCATATGAGCCAAGAGGATTACTAAAGGGCATAGTTTTATTTTGTCTGTCAGTCAATGTATAATGCAAGAAAAAACAACTGCATAACATTTTGGTGTTCTTTGGTAGTGGCTCAGATTAAAGAAGTCACAAAGTAATGAATATGGTTGTCTGCATAAAGATACACCAAGATAAATGGGGAATCCTGTACCTGGATATTGATGAAAATATTAAATATTAGCAGCTCCAGGACTGACTCCAGATGGACTCCTACAGTGATTATTTATTTACTGACATTTGATTACCAGGAAAGTCTGACTGGGTGGAAGCCCATTTTCAGCAGTGGCCCAAGGAGAAAAGCTTGAAATTATTACAAAACATTTTAAGAGCAATAATTTTACAATCTTCAAAAATAAAACAAAAAGATCTGCAGTTTAAATAATATAACAAATTAGACATGATATAAAAACATTGGTTAAAAGTCAGTACAAGGTATATGACAATCATTTAGTACTTAGAGAAATTTTCGACAGTTTGTAGAGAAATTAAAGGTAAGTTAGTCTAATAAAAATGGGAATTGCAATATAAAGTGAGGGAAAAATAGGCTTATGGTATATTTAGAGAGAAAGTCAGGGAAGAAAATTAGAGAGCACTAAGGAAGTAAGTGAAGAAGGAAGAGCAACAAAGTATAAGGAATGAAAAGATACCTGTTCACATTTAGGGATATAGTTTATCCTGGATTTGAGCAACAACAGAGCCAGATTTTAGCTAGGAAGTCTTTCAGAGTGGTTTGAAGGATTGGAGGGAGGGTAGAGACCTGATGGATACTGATAATGAGTTCCTAGCCGTAGCAACCTTGTACGAGTGCTGACAATGCCCAGCAGATTTGCTAGGTTTGTAGACAGGAGTTTTTGGTCACTGGATCACAATGACTGACTGGGAACATAGTTGTGCAGAATGCTTTTTAGTGCTGGATAGGCAGATGGATGCTTTACAATTTTGTAGGTGATAAGAAGTTGTGTATATGTTAGTTGATGTGGCAGTTCTAACCAATTTAGGCATTTAAATACTATATACACTAGTGGATTCTGAAAGGGATATGTGCTGCATATTTAGCAACTTTGGATGGGAGCACCATAGATAAGTAGTGGGAAGTGTAGTTTTAGTTCAGTGAAAAAGGTTTTGGCTTTGTAAAGCATCCTTAGTTTTTTATGAGTTTTTCTTATGCAATTCTGTATATGCAGGTCAAATGTAAGATTATCATCCACTATCATCCCTAATAGTTTGCTGTGAGAAGGGACTTTGATGGTTTTATCATCAAGAGAGAGGACTTTAAATTTAGTTTTTTCATGAGTGAGGAATTTGGAGAAAAATGTAGTAATTAGATCTTTTTTGGGTAGAGCATGATATGTGACTTACAAGGCCATGTTTCAGTGGCTGCTAAAGCTTCCTGAGTAAATTTTTGGAGGTGTACCATGTTGTCAGATGTGTAAATGAGAGTGGAATCATCTGTGTATTATATCAGGGTGGCTTGTTATGTGGAAGCATAGAGAGTGTTGGTGAAAATGTTAAAGATGAGGGAACCAAGGATAGAGCCTTTTGGTAAGTGGTGGTGACTGGAAGGTGAGGAGTGAGTGTGGAGTGCCATTTTACTGATTGATACCTATTGGGCATGTAGCTTTTGAACCACAGAAGGATGGGCTGAATAAGACCAAGTGAGGACATTTTATGTAGACAGTTGCTGTGATGAACAGTGTGGAAGGCATTAGACAAGTCTAGAAATAAGGAAGAGACCAGTTTACCATTATCTCTAACTTTACTGACAATATCTATATAGATTAGAAGGATGGAAGCCATGTTGTGTAGGGGATAGGAGTTCTTCCTGCAGGAGATAGTTTAGCAACTATTTTTGAATACATTTGTCAAGCATTTTGGTGAGGAGAGAGATAATATTCAACTTTTTCCAAAGAGAGAGGAAAAGTGGGTTTCCTGAACTGACTTGTTTCTAGGGATTGAGACAGGATAGGCAATGCTACTGGCTGCTATTTTTAGGTACTCACCTGGAAGGTCATCAGCTGAAGAAGAGCGTAATTTAAGTTTGAGTAGTTTTATATAGGATGTGGGCACAGGTTTGAAGGTGAAAGTGAATGTGGTGATATGTGGCTGTTGGGCAGGGTTGGGACTAGATGTTGAGGAATCCTTAATTAGTGATACTAGGCTATCTATAAATTGAGAGTTGAACTGTATTGCAGTTTTGAGTGGTGAGTTATTGGGAGAGGGAATCTGGTGAATTTTTGGCCGGGATCTAAGATTTCTTTAATGAATGTCCAAAATTATTTAGGGTTGTACTTAGTATTATTCTGAAAATTATTATAGTATAGTTTTCTGTCTTCATTTATTTGCCTTTTAGTATGATTGTGAAGCATTCTGAAGTTTTCAAAATATTGAGGTATTTTATATTTTGATATTCTTTCCACACTTTTTCACTATCCTGCATTAGCATTCTACTCTTTTTGGATAGCCACATTGCATTATTTGTTTTCAATCTCTTCCTTCAAGGAGATGCAAAGCTATTTAGAATATTTAGAATGGTTGTACTGAATTTAATTACTGCATTGTTTAAGGGGAGGATTTTTAGGAAATTCCAGTTAATAGATGATACTGTAGTAACGAACATTCCTGGGTTAAACTTGGAAAGGTAACGTATTGTTTATAAATATGTGGCTTAAATGGATGTGTAACATGTCTAATCGTATAGATTTGGAGATGATCACTGAGAGAGTCTGACATTGTACCTGTGATAGAGTATTTTCTAGGGTCTGATACTAGGTTCCAGTCCAATAGAGAATTTGACGTATTTCTATAATGTGTGGTGCTATTAATTACTTGTGTAAAACCATATATATTCATGCTAGATGTAGGGGAGTTAAAGAGTTTATGTTCAACCAACTGACATTCACATCACCTAGTAAAATTTTATTTTATTTTACAGTCAAGAAAGTTATACGTGTTACTGTTTTAATTTATGCTTTGGATATATTTTCAGGTCCAGCCTATATATGGCATATAGTTTAATGATCCCAGCCAATAAAAGGGTCAGTATATCCTAAATTATGGGAAGGCAGAGAAAACCATCATTATGGCAAATACCTTCAGGTGTTAGCTCTATGAGTGGGATATTTTAATCCTTTTAATTCACCTTGTGGGTTGGTGTTATATAAATTATTTGACCCCTTGCACAAACAGAGAGGTAATTTCCTGGTTCATTGCTTGCTTTATGTAATTTGCAAGATGTCAGCAATTAAAATTCAGCTTTAATTTAAAAGCCATCCTGAGAAATGAAGATAACCGGCAGCACAGTATTTGTTACAAGTCCCAGCAGAAAAAAATGGAATATCACTCAGAAGGTGACAAGGTAGTGGAAATATGAAGACGTCATTTCAAAGTATCTGCAGGACCGTTGTAAACCAGTTTAAAAGGGGCTAGCTGTGAAAAGTGGGACTTAGAAAGCCAGTACTTACAACTCACAAGAAATGCAAATAAATGTAATGAAAAGCTATTAGATAAAGGATGTAAAGAGAAGAAGCACTCTTCATAATGCACAGTTAGGTTGCTTCATTTGACACTTATGTTGGGTCCCTATTAATTATTTCAACATTTTAAAGTTAGAACGTCATATGGTCGGCACCATATGATTGAACTTTAAAAAGTTCGAAGGTGAAAAGCAACGGCTCCGTATGGCGCAGAATGGGAAAATTTTCCTTTTCTGCAATGAAGTGCAATCTCGGAGTTGGTATATTTAAGTAGGGGGAGTGTGGGGGTGGAGGGGGGGCTTGCCCCCCTATTCAGAACTTTGAGGTAATTTTTTAAATATGTTTCATTATATTTTCAATGTTTCAAACTTCGCTCATATGTTGTTGAACATATGAGGTTTGAAGTTTTGAAACTTTGAATATATGATGTAGACCCCTTATGTCTCTATCAGTGTAGTCTAGAGGCCCTCAGAACTATCATGCTCCAACTTGCTGTGTCTGGTAGTAGCTACTACTCCCTTGCTTGCTGCTGATTTACAGCTAAGTATGAGGTAGACAGTTGCCTCTGATCTGTTGATCCATTTTTTCTATTTTGTTTCCTCAGCCCACATAAATGTTGCTCTCATTCTTACTGTTTTAACTCTAGAATTACACTGCAGTTATTCTAAAGGTTTGACACCTGCATGTTTTTATTTATTTTTTTTGTTGTATATGGGATACTTATGCACCACCGATCTTTTTTTCTTTTTGGCAGGCCTTTCTTAAGTTTGTATTTTTGACAGTATTTTAATTGTTTGAGTTTTAATACCAGTAGTTTAAACTTTAGAATTGAAGACTACACATTTCCTAAATATTAAAGAATCTTGTTAATGCTGTGTTTGTACTAGAAGTTCATGTTGCTTGAAAGCATAGATGCTGTGCTCTGACACTCAAGGGGGTGTCAAGTTATGAGCCTCACAGGTTCCTCTAAAAAGGTAGTGCTAATACTTGTTCATGAATGACTTTTATGAACCCTGTGCAAACATTTGCCAGACAAGGTAATTTAGATCATGGCAGAATTTCAAATGTCCACTGGACTATGTATCTTAGGTTGTACATATTGGCCAAATAAAGGTATTTCATTTTTTTTCTCTCTCTTTTTACTAACCTGGGACAATTCAACAAGATTAATGTACCTTTTATCTTAGGAAAGATTTCTAATTTTGCGATTGAATTTTTTTTTTTGCTAGATAGGTTCCATACCTCAATGAGAAAATACATTTGTTCCCCTAAATTTATAAACAAATGTCTTAATATTTTGGCTATGACTGATATCTGGAAATATCTGAATCTTGTAGAACAAGGTTGCAATTTTATAACCTTTTCCTCAAAACTCCAAAAGACTTGAATATCGCTGATTGTCTCTTACAATCTTCCAAAGGAGTTGCCATGCTGCTTTGCATCTTTTCAACCCAGGAGGCAATTTTGTTAGCTGCCTTGGTAGCAAGATTAAAGCCCTTAAAAATAGAGAACAGATATCCCGTTTTTCATCATCTGGAACTGAAACTGATATTTCAGAGAGCAATATCTAAGAATGTTGAGTCACATCCACTTGGATTTGTGCCAGTTTTCCAATTTTTTTTCAATTTCAGATAAAAACCTGCAGCTTGGTGGCAAAGACAATGGCCTGGATTCATGAACACCTACTCATTATACTAAACTCATGTGTGTGATGATCAATGTTGAACAGCTATTTTGAGATTCAATAAACAGCAGTACACATTGCAGCTGGCTGCAAAACAAGGATTAGTGGCCGAATATGTTAATGACTGTATAAAAAGGGATGCTATATGCTACTGAACAAAAAAAATCATGGTAGAGCAATTAAGAAACATAAAATGAGAACAAAATTGTCATGCTTGCCTTAAATCTGAATTCCAGCACAGGAGAACTTAAAAGATGTCAGTGCCTGTAACAGCCATTATAAACTTTTATCTGTAACAAACTTGCATACAAGGTGCTGCTGCTGCAAGACCTTGGCCTAGAAGGCATAGGGTTTTCAGACCACATTGGGGCTAACATGGACTACAAGAAAGTGAAATACTAGAGAGCTACAGGGTGGAGAGGGATACTTTACAAGAAATAGTAGATATGTGACATCCTCACCTGATGTCCCATGGGAATCATGGAGAACCCATACCACTAGAAACTAAGGTATGTGTAACTTTATGTATACTGGCTGTGGGGACTTTTCAGTGTCCTACAGATGACATAGGGGGCATGTTATAGGCCTCTGCCTTAAGAATAATCCACTAATTCCTCAATGCAATGTTGCAACATGTAGGGGAGCATACATGATTTCCACATATCACAGAGGAGACAGCTACCACCATGCACAACTCCCTGAGGTACTGTGGCAATAGACTGCATGCACATTGAAATAAAAAAAAACCTAGTGAACTGGGAAGTAAATATATGAATAGAAAAAGCTATCATTCCATCAACTATGACATGGTCTGTTATGAACAAGGTAACATCTATAATGTGTGCAGGTCACCCTGGCAGTTTCTATGACTCCCACAAATGGCACACATGCAACCTGTACCTAAGGTAATACATCTGGAGGGGCCCAGTAATATGACCCTGCCACTTCTGCCAACATACTGAATCTGTGCCATCTTATATAACATAATACTTAGAAAGCAGTTGCAGCAGGATGCTCCAGGGCAGGGACCACTGTTGTCTGCACCTCAGGCAGGGCAAGCTGACATAGGGATTGTGAACAAAATAGCACAGAGTAGCACAAAGTCCCAATACAGCGATGATGTTTCCAATAAATTTATTCTCTACTAGCACACAAACAGGTAAAAAGCTTAAAAACGGTTCATAAAACAAAAACAAGTTAGCAAAAAAAGTTAAGCGCTTTTCGTCCGAGTTTTATCCAGACTTCTTCAGACGTTATGCTTACATTAAAAAACAGATTTAAATAACCTGCCTTTCTTGATCAAGCCAATCAAAATTCAGCAAGTCTTCTTATAGGTTCTTAAAGACATAGTTGCACTCGCTAAAAATGACTCCGTGTTCTATAGTAGTTTTACGTAAACAGACTCATTGTAACAAAATTGTTCAAAAAAGGAGTAGGTATACTACCTTTATGTTGTTCCAATTAGTTACTTCGTACAACCATTATTTCTTTATCACCCAATTGGTGTTTAGTTGTCAGCCCTTTTAAAAACTGTCAGTATGAGTAATAGCCTTAATAATAAAGCACTCATTCCTTATATGCCTCCTTATCAAGTCTGTCTCCACGTACCTGTGTTATGATCATATGGTTTTCTCTTAAAAAGTATATGTGTTATTGTGGGAATACATGCTACAATTTAATAAGTGAAAATTTAGTGTATAACCCAATGTGCATTATAATAACATTACAACTTGTATTTTAAATGTCAAAGGAATTCATAACAAAAATGCATTCAGTCCCTTGTTGTCAATAGTTTAGTTCTTAACGGCAAGTTGTTATTTCTTCCTACTTACTCTAAATTCCTCTTATTTTGTAATGACAACAAAGAAGCATAATTAGTTCTTAATTATTTGTTCTCAATTGGTATAAATAATGTTTAAATTAACTATACCCATCTTATCAAAAGGTATAGCAACTTTCCATACATTTTGTGTAACCTGACCTGTACTATGAATAGTGACAATACTTTGAGCTTTTTCGTTACCCTTTGAATCCTGAACCGGTCAGTTTGAAACCGGTTCTTATTTTAAGAGTTATATTTTTTATTTATTATTTATTTTGGTTATGCAAGACTATCATAACAGTGACTAGTATATGCAGCAAATGCAAGCAAAACCAACTATAACACTTCAAATGCAGCAGAAATATTGTACTTCCACATGTATGTTATTATCTTGTCACCCTTTGCATCAGGCATAAGTATCCAATGTCAAGTAAATTCACAGGGGTAGGGCAATATCAAGATCATCTTCACAAGCAGATGATCAAGCAATCTATACAACCTTATGACCACAGAAGAAAACATAATTAATTAAGAAACAAATGAAAAATTGTAAACCCACAGTGCAAAGAAAAAAAAAACACATTTACCACAAACATGCATTACCTGCTCACTGTGTGCACCAGAACTAAGCAGGCCAATTCAGACAATCCATCAGAGTTCTGGGCAATCTCAGCATCATCTGCACAAGGGGCTGATCAAGTGGTACCACATACATAATACCACCTTTATTAACAGTACAACTACTAATGCTACTACTTATGAATACTACTACTAATAACAGCACCAAAGTTAAGCAGACTAATCTAAAATTGAAAACAATTACATATCCTAATGAAACATTACCTTTGACAAAAAAAAGCATTAGCTGGCCACTCTGTGCACCAGACAAAGGCAGCCCTAAATCACAGATTGTACTAAGAGCAGGGCACAATCATCATCATCATCATTTGCACAGTAAGGGTGGGGGGCTTACAGGAGAGCAAGCCTCACAATGAAGTATGTAGGAGCGTGTGAGAGATGATATCAGAGCAAATATGCAAGACTAGTATCTGCCAATGTAAAGAAGTCAATTTTGAAAAAAAAAGTTTTTTGTGTGTGTGTGTGTGTGTGTGTGTGTGTGTGTGTGTGTGTGTGTGTGTGTGTGTGTGTGTGTGTGTGTGTGATGTCATGGGTCAATATAAATTGTCCTGTTTATGGGTCTGCAGGACCATAACCACAGCATTTGTGATAGCCCTATGCCCTCGCATCATGAACAGGTGTGAGCCCTTCATGGTAGAGGCTCAAGTTCCTCATTGGCATCTATGACCATTTAAACCACCTCTGCATGGAGCTGATTGACCCTGGCTAGAAGTCGGGGTGCTACCAAATCATGACAGATGTCTGCTGGACAAGATGTCATTATAAATTCATCTATGACAATGTGACTGGACACATCTGAGCATGGACACAACCAACACTGATGTAACAGTGGAAGTAGTACCACTGTTGGAGAAGGATCTGGTTCATTCATGTCCACAGTGGCTCACATTTGATGCTGTCCCTCCCAGTGCAGATGTTCCATAATAGGTACATTCTTTCCCTTTTTACTTTCTGCAAGTCTTTTGTGTTTCTAGTACCATGACAGGAATGGGTCACATTCATAAGTCAAAGTATGATTAACGTTCATGAAATTAGTATTGTTTCAATCTTTGATGTTAGCTAGAAGTGCTGTTTGCAGCACCTGCAATATGCCAAGTATTGACTTGTTCTGCACTTAATTCGGCGTTACATGTATAGGTAACGTATCTAAGTATGATTGCAAATTCTTTTTTCTAAGGCTTGTTGCTCCCACCACTATTGGAACTGTCTGAGTATCCTTCTTCCACATTGCCCTAGTTTCTGCCTGCAAATCCTGTTATTTTATGACTTTGTGTCTCTCTGTACATAAGACACTGCAGTCACTGGGTGCAGCAATTTCAATGATCAATGCTAATTTGTCTTCTTTAAATGGACTAATATATCTGGTTTTCTTGCAACTATTTTTTAAACTGTTGGTAATGGATGACCCATGTGGTATAAACATCATTTTCTATAATGCTTTGGGGTTCATGTTTCCAATGTTTTTCAGATACTTCAATATTATAATATTTGCACAATCCCCAATGCAACAGTCCTGCCACATTGTTGACTTGATAAAGCTCGGAACATCCGAGTGAAAGTGCTTGTGGATACTCTTCTTGTTTTCGTTTGTAATAAAAGATTTATAAACTTTTAAACAACTTTCGTTTGGTGTCTGGATTCCGTGGCGGACATTTGCTCTGCCACATTGTTATGCCTTTCAGTATACAGTCCTTATGCCATTAGTATATTACAACCAGCAACAAGATATGTGACTGTTTCCAATTCTGTTTTACAAAACCTACATTTGTCTGTTTCTCCCACTTGTTCAATGGACTTTGTAAACCACTGTGTATGTAGACCACCATCTTGGGCAGCCAATATTAACCTTTCATCTTCTGGGTTAAATTCACCTCTCCTTAACCATTCCTGTATTCAGTCCTGATTAACATGAGGTTGTTCCCAGAGTTTTCTGTACTTGCAACTATATGTATGCATTTTCCACATTTCTTGCCTTCTCATCTGATCCTTCACCTTATTCTTTCTTCTGTTTTTTGGCACATTCATTTGCTGCTTGATTTTTATCTACTTCTAGTTTGATTTCCATTCCCACTTGACACCGATATGCTTCTGTTAAACTAAGCAGGGAAGTCATCTTAGACTTCTTCACCTCATGTTGTAAAACTTTAACTGTGTTAGGGTCTTGTGAGGTCAGTAGATTTGTATGCAGTCCTATGATTACAGATCTTTACATTTAATCAGTTTTGAGGAGGCCCATACCTTCTTCAGAATGGGGAATATATAGTATTTACACTGATTTTTTTTATATATAAATCATTTAACAAGCATGAAGTATTTTTCTTGTTTTCCTGTCCAACTGATCCAACACCTTTTGGGTTCAGTCAATCACTTCAAAACTGTAAGTTAGGACAGGAAGAGCAAATTGGTTTATATCTTGGACTTTGTTCCTGGATAGCAGCACTGTTTTCAGTATTAATTTTAGTCTTCTAAAATATTCCTTACTAAGTTACATGCATGTATTTACATTTTATTGTTGATCCTTCATCAGTTCCCAAATACTTATACACTCCCTCTTGCTCAAGTTCCCTTACATTTCTGTCCCAAGCTGATGTTTTCTTGGTGCTGCAACTTTCCTGCTTTAAAGGTTGCTTTTGCCCATTTATCAAGACCAAATGACATTATTATATCATCTGAAAAAGTTTTGACCACTTCCACTAGTGCTTTCAGTTCCTCATCTGATGAATTATAGTTTTAAATCATCAACAAAGAGAAGATTAGAAGTCTTTACACTTTGTTGTTTTCTGGGAGCCAAACTGTAGCCATGATCTAATCTGTTAAGTAGACAGCTTAATGTGTTAAGAACAAGACAAAAGAGTAGCAGTGCCAAAGAGTCACCCTAGAATATCTACCTTTGAATTTTTAACCCTGGAATAATAATTTGTCCTTTATCATGGCTTAACTGTAAAGTGCTTTGCCACTGTTCATGGTAGCTGTAATGTAATCAGTGTAGGGTGTATCTTGTACAATGTTTAGCACTCTTTTATCTATGCATGTAGGATGCTGTCAAATGCTTTTTGTAGTCTGTCCATGCCATAATTAGATTCTTCCCCTTTTTACAGTTCTCCATTATGGCTTTATTTAACAGCAAATGATCTTTTGCTCATTTATGACTTCCTTTTGTTATCTTTTTGTTCTATTGCCATGACTGAGTGTTCTTTTAAATGACTATAAACTCTGTTAGGCAAGGTATTGGTGTATAACTTTTTGGACAGCTTGCAAGTTCTCTCTTAAGAAGGAATATTGTTTTTCCATTATTAACTAGGTTGGAATCTGTTCAGGGTGTGCATATAAATAGCTCTTACTCATGGCTAAATCTTCATGTATAGATGTTAATACGTTTAGCCAGAAGTTAGGTACTGCATCAGAGCCTGGGGTTTTCCCTTTAAGAGCTTTTCTTAGTTTTGTTTCAATTTCTCTGGTCGTTACTTCATCCCATTGCATATCCTGTATATTTGAACTTCATATTCTTTCTTTTACTTCTATCCGTTCAGCATCTTTCTTATGTTCATGGGATCTTCTTCTCTTTTGGGTGGTTTCAATTCCTTTTGCGTTGTTTCCCAATTCTCTATAAAACTTTATTTTGTACTATTACTTTGCATTTATCTGCATATTGTCAAAGTTTTTCTGCCTGTGATGATATTTTTAGCTTATTATTTGCAATAGTGCATTATAGATCCTAATGTGTTCTGATACTGCACATTGCGTTTATCAGTCTATCTTTTTGAGTGTTTTAATGATCTGTTATCTCCTCTGTACTCTTCTAACAGTGAGCTTTCTTGTCTTAATTGCTTTATAGTTTTATCTACTTGATATTTCAATAATGGCATTTTTTCTCCCCTTCCTTTTCCTTACTGCCCTGTGTTTTTGTGGTGAGACTTTATCTGGAATTAATTTAGCTGCACACTATTATATCTTATTTAATCCTATATCACATGCATTTCTATGAACAGTCCTAATTACTGTGTTCTTTTGTTTTATCAAACTTCTAACTTTTTGGGTTTTATTGACTTTCTGTAGTCTATTTGTTTCATTGATCTTAATATGTCTGTAATGTCTATTAAATCAAGCAACTCTTCTCTCAGATCATTTTCTTCTAAAGTGAGGGCACAGTCTTTGATCTCCATTTCCTGTGGGTATTTTACAGAAACTTCCAGAGCATAGTCATGTGCCACATTCTCTTCAGTTTTGTCCTGTGTCATCTGTTGCTCTTTCATATGGGAACTCACTGGTCTATCACTGCACATTAATTGCTTCAGAGTTGTCACAATTCCCTGTTCCTTCCCATGCTGTACAACCACAACTGAACGTCTGTACAGGTTTCCTATGGAAGGCTCCAAAGTATCTGCATATGGCAATTTATCAGATGTTTCCCACTCCACTGGTTTCTCCTTAATTTGGGGATCCATTGCTCTATTCTGCTGTAGTGTTATCAAAGTTAGATTTTCTACACTAAATCCTTCACTTCGCAGGTAATCCATAACGTCAGTTTCTGTTTCGTTCACTTCTCCATTACTAATCCTCTTTTCTACTTTTCCTCTTTGTTTTCTTATTTTTTTGTATTGTAACATTTTTCATATCCAGATGCGTTTGCCTGCATTTCTCTTCAAATATCTTTGGTGCTTCTCTTTTTGCATCGTCTAGTTTTGCTTTCTCCTTTGCATAAATATTGCAGCATATTAAAATCTCCTTTTCTTTCCCATGTCCATACTTCTTCAGATGTCTCCTGCTCCTCCTGTGTCTCCTTACGTGGGGGACTCATTGTTCCATCATGCTGTGATATAACCTGTGTTAAATTTTCTACATTAAATCCTTTACTTCACAGGTATTCCATAACTTCAGTTTCTACTTTTTCAACTTCTGCTTTACTAATCTTCTGTTCTGCGTTCCCTTATGTGATCTTGTTTTATGCATTGTGAAATTTTCCATATCTGAATGCATTTGCCTGTATTTCTCTTTGAATATCTTTCAGCTGATTTTTTGTATTGATTAATTTGGCTTTCTCCTTTGTGTAAATATTGGATCATACCAGGTTTCCCTTTCTTTTCCATGTCCATATTTCTCTTTTATAAATCTCAAAAACCTCTAGATTTTGTTATTTATATTTTTGTACTTCCTCAGTTACTTCTTTTTCCAAATGGCCCAGGGTTTCTTGGTCTGTATAATCTTTTTCATAAATCTGTTGCATTAATGAACACAAATTTGCATTTGAAGCTTTTCACAGTTTTTCTTGTGCAAGTATTTTCTTTCCTCTAATTTCTCTCTTAATCTGTTTTGTATATCTTCTGTCCAGAAATTCTGGGCTTCTTGCATAATAGTAACAATAATAGTCTACTCTATCATCCTTTTGGCTCTTTTCTGGCCATCAGTTTTTGTGATTTTTGTGGACTGCTACTTCCTTCTACATACAACACAGAGGCCATCCTCCCCCTGGGCCTGGCCTAGTCCCATTGTAGGAATGTTTCCATGTCTTGAGGATTCTACACTGTCATTTTTTCCATTCCTGGTACCAGTGCACCTACCAGGATTGGCCACCTCTTTATCCTGAGCCTTGTACACCCAGCTATCATTTTTTTAACTTACTCCTGTCCATGATATATGCTGTATAAAATACTGTTTATATATCAGTGCTGTCTTGGTGAGATTTTGTGAAAACAGGATCCACCGAGACTTGAAGATGAATTCAATTCCAGCAATATTACTCTCCTTTGCTTGCTGATTTATCATCTCTCCATTTGGTCCAGTGTGTCATTAATCATGTTCAAGCAGTCACACATATGGTTCATGCAATCTTTAACATCAGAATGTATGACATGTAGCAGTCTTTCTCTTCCAAGGCTCTGGTGAGACTTCAGTGTGTCTCCATTATGGCCTTGCACATATATTGGGTGGCAGATATTGACACACCAACATCAAGGGGAGGATGGTAAGCATACCTTCTCTGAGCATCTCTACTAACACTCCTGGGTGATTATTTATCCTTATGAAGGCTGGAAGGAGCATGCTTCTGCTAGCTCTCATCTCAGGGAACCATATTACCATTGTCATCTGTGTCCCCATCAACTTGTCTACTCTTATATGAGTCTGCATCTTGGTTATGTGTAGGCATAATGACTGCATCTGTACTGTGGGGAAGGATGTTAGAGCTACAAACTCCATATCAAACATACCTTCTGCAACATCATACTGTGCTTGTTCACCATTGCCATCCTTGTCAGAGGCTACTGATCCTCTAACATCAGTAGGAGGGAGGTCCACAGTGCTTCTAACAGCCACACCTGTGAATATACCTAGAAAAAAAAAATAAAAGATGAATAAAATACATTACTTCCACCTTAATAACTCTGCCATATATGCAAATGCAAGTAATCTTACAGAATAAATATAGCTAAAAACAAAAAGGTATGGCCATATCATGTGCAAGTGGTCATTTTATGTCAGTGTCAAATGTTCCTAGATATACAAATTCCAGAAGATAGAGGCATTATAAGCATATAATTTAAGACAACATAATAGAATTCATAAAATAAGTCATATATATATATATATATATATATATATATATATATATATATATTTATATGGGTCTATGTTAAAATAGCGAAACCTCACTTACGCGAATACCTAAATGCCAACACATAAGTAGCGAAATGCAAAAACACCGAACTTCCTGAAGCACGAAATTTGAAATATCGAATTGTCATAGTTGGCCCTTATCTGGTATAGCTCCCTAACTTAAATGTGCAATAGTTACAGACCTTAGGGTTAGGGTGCGGGTTAAGGTAAGTGCATACATAGTAATGCATGCAACCTTTACTTTAAGGTTAGAAGTAGGGTTATGTTAAGTGTATGTATAGTAATATAGTTGTGTAGCTGAATGTATATGTAAATTATACTTTTCCCGTAGTTAGGTGTTGTCTGTTTATAGTTAGATACATTTGTGTGTATTGAATGTTTGCTTAGGAAGTGTAGATATGGGGAAGTATGGATTATTTATTTTGTTTGGGTAGGTAGTATGTAGTGGGCGGTGGTGTTGGCCAACAATGGCAATTTGATATTTTGAATTTTGTGCTTCAGAACATTCAGTGTTTTAGAGGTTCACTATTTATGTGTCGGCGTTTAGATATTCGTGTAAGTGAGGTTTCGGTATTTTAATATAGACCCATATATCTGGCATATCTGGAACAGCACTAGTGGAAATACACTGGATGTCTGCGCTACACTGCGGAACTCTTCTGAGCTGCCTGAATCCTTTACAGTCAGCAGGAACTTCTCTGTTTCAGTGAATGGTGGCTCAGTAGAAGGCCCATCCCCAGTAGTCCTTCACTCCTGTGCCATAGACTTTGCTCTGCCAGAAGCTTTTTTTAATCAAAGCACTGGTCCTGTGTCTGACACTCATGTAATTACAGCTCTGGGCACACACAACATTGACATTCTCAGCTACCTGACACCAGACACAGTCACAGAAAGGCTTGTCCACTGAATGAGGATCTAGGAGCTGTGCCCCAATGAGATTGAGGGACTGTACTATGACCTTCTTTTCAGAATATGAGAAAGGAGATTTCCATGAGGCTGACCATTTTTTCGGTTTTGGAGCTGTATCCTTGTTGTGATAGAAAAAAAATGATATCAGACCAAACCACACGGGGGTGGGGGTATAGGCTGATATACTTATGTGGAGAAAATATTCATTATGCAGGCATCTGGTATCATTTTATAAAGCTGTTCTGTAAATATCAGTTCAAACCAAGCCCTGTGATATCCCAATATGCATCCCCCAAAAGACAAAACTTATGCATACAGAAGAAAACAAAGGGATTTCATTTACATAGAAGAATATATGCAACTACTAGGCAGATAGTACAGCACAAGGAGAGAACTTTTGTTTCATAACAATTTAACAATTTAGACATTTCTGAATATCCTAAAGATCTTTCCCAACCCCCATGAAATACAAGTAAGTGATAACTGCAATAAAAAGTTGTATTCGTTCAGTTCAAAAACACACAACTTTGTCAAGTTAGCCAGCAGTCATTGCAAATAAGTTATCAATGAAGTAGTAGCTGTAAAGAAGATTACATACCATTATCCTATAGGTATTGCAAATCAACAGTAGTCAGCAGGTTTGTTTGGCAGCGCATGGGGAACCAAGCGGTCTTCCTTAGCACAATGGACATTCCATAGCACCAGATCCTGCTTATATTGTGTAGATTAACCCCTCTGGACATGTTGAATATGTTAATTAGGTCTCAACTCATTAGCATTCCTGAATCTCTCAATCCATTCAACAGGCTGGGCAGGTAGACATGATGGTGGTGTCTGCATGATGACATGAACGTACCTGAGCAATACAAGACTGCGTATTGAGAGTTCTGGTTAGGTAATGCCTTACAAGTGTGATTCATTAGCAGTTCTACTTCTTCAATTACTTCTTTGGCACTTCAGCTAATGAGAAGTACACTTAAAGAAAAAAAGCCTTACCAAGAAGGTTTATTTTTATAATTCATGAGAAGCTTGATAAACAATTTGGCTAACATTTTGCAAGAAGATTACATGCCTGTGATGGTGCAGCATATAAACAACTTAGAAAGAAAGATTTATACTCACGACAAAATGTGACACATTCATTGTACAAAAATATTACAATGAAATAATGCAAAAAAAATTGAAATCAGATACTCTTCTGTTACAGACAGTTGCTTGTAAAATCCGATGCTTACCAGCCTCAATTCTGTAATGATCTCGGTCATGCAATTGTACATGAACACTACAAATGACAACAGTCTGACTGCATGTTTATAGTGCAGACTAATTCTAAATTTTAGAAGTACAATGCTGAGTACACATGCTTGACTTTCTCTACTTTTGTATGTAAATGTTCAGGTGGAAAAATGTTCACCATTTCAATGTCTCAGTGTAATGCTACAGGTACAATGCTCAGATCTTGTGAAGGGACCATTTATGTGAAAGTAGGGTTCATAATCTTACTTGCGTAAACCCACATGGTTGAGAAATCATATCACAAATATATGAATACATTTATTTATTTAGTTAGTTATTTAGATCCATACTTTGTGTGATGTTTGGCATTGCATTTCAATGCACAACAGCAATGCCCTTTACTGAATGATAGTGCACTTCCTATGACAAAAACTCAGAATTTAATTTTACATGCACAGAGAGTCGGTCATAAGTCATGCAAATGAGACTAGTGGCAGTGTACTTTGCTCAGCATTTTGGACGTTACCAAATGTGGAAAACATATGCTATATAATTTATTCAATGGCTCAACATATTAATGAAGTATGTTCTAACTAACAGCACAAGCAATGCATGGTTTGAATCCACATTAGAATATTTTATGTTTATGTAGAATAGTACGTGTGATTCTTGTTTTTCTATACTTTAAGCTGAACTACACATGCTATTTAAATGTTAATGTTGCACTGTAATAGTGTACTATTGCTGCTAAACATGATAATGTGACCTTGGTCATCTGCATTGCTCATATCAATGATTGTAGTAAAACTATACCGTGTGCATGCTGTGAAATGGATAGCACATGTGAAATGCTATAAGGTACTACATTAACAAGAAAATAATGAATTAGAGAAAAAAGAACACACCAACACAGCTTTGAAAATCTGTTGCAACATTTTTTTTTCAGTGGCATATCTTTTAAATGAACCCAAGTGTACATTGCAATGATGTACACTGTAGAAAGCATTACCTCATGTCAACTATGTATGGCCCTTTCCTAAGTATTTGTTATCTCATAAATATTCAGTGCTGTCATTGAAAACAATAAATCATCACATACAAGGTGAACAATTGTATTGTTCATAGGTAGGTACTAGGCTATCGGCCCAAGGGCATAAGTAAGTCTAGCCAAATGTGTCTTGGCTTTCGCCACCCATGTAGATTAAATTCCTGCCCCTCTATCAAGCAGAGCCACAGACATGAGCCCAGGGGTGAATTTCCTATTACCCATCCACTCATCAAGGTTTTTCTTGAAGATTGCTAATGATGAGCTGTGCTTGATGTGGATGGGAATTTTGTTTCAGAGCATTGGAAGTCTCTGGGTCAAGAATATATCCCTCCAGCATGTCCTATTTATTGATGTGGTGAGGTTTAGGTCCCTAGAGCATGTAGCTCAGGGAGATTGGATTTCTTTAAGTGGAACATGTCCATCAATTCTGGGTTTAACATAGCTTTGTATGTCAGACAGAGATCTCCTCGGAGTAAGCGGTATGTGATCGAGTACAGTTGGAGTTTCTTGAGCCGATCGGCATAGGACAACTATCTGAGGCCAGCAATCCTCTTGGTGAGATACTTTTGGAGCCTCTCCAGTTCTTGTAGGTGTCTTGTGAGGTACATCCCAAATGGGGCGTTGTACTCAATGATGGGTCTGATAAGTGATGAGTAGAGGAGGACAATGACTTCCTTTTCTCTAGATGCAAACCTTTTGTGATTAGGTGGGCCATGTAGAAAAATTGTCTGACCACTGTGGCAATGTGATTATCAAAGGAGAGGTTACTATCCACTTGGGTCCCAAGGTCTCTTATCACGCTTTCTCTGTTAAGTGAACTTCCCCATGTTTGGTAATTCATGGGTACCGTGTTTTTACCAAAGGGGATGACAATGCACTTTTTGGCATTTAGCTTGAGGCCATGGTTTTGGCACAAGGTATCTGTCTCGGTGATGCCCTTTTGCAGGATGCCTACATCAGCAGGAAAACCAATTATGGCACCCAGTTTTCAGTCATCTGCGAACTTGGTTAGCCATAGACCCTCAGTGTTTGCTTGCACTTTGGAGAAGTATATACCGTACAGGAGAGGTCCCAAGACTGAACCCTGGGGCACTCCACCTGTCACTGGTTTGGAGTCAGATTTGGAGTCTGCAACTCTCACCATGTGGGTTCTGTCCATGCCAGTTGGCCACCCATCTCATGATGCAATGGTTTATGCTAAGGCTGGTGAGTTTATCTATGGTTCCTGAATGGGGGATAGTATTGAAGGCTTTAGCGAGGTCCAGGTAGGCTGTGTGGACCACCTTGCCCTCGTCTATGGCCTTGATAACTTTTTCAAAGAAGTCTACAAGGTTTAGGAGACATGATCTACCCTTTACAAATCTGAATTGGGTAGCATCCAAAGTTTGGAGGTTACCAATATCTTTGTTTATGAGTTCCACAATGGTATACTCCATGGCCTTGCAGACCAGGCTTGTCAGACTAATATTGTGTTTTTGTGATTTATTCTTTGTGTGACAACTGGCATGGAGCACTTTCACCACTCAAGGATGAGTGTGGAGAACTACAAATTCATGTCCTATGGCAAAAACTCTGAAAATCATGCATGCACTAAGACTTTACCAATGGACATAGGAAATACGCTTGGCTTCGTCACGCATCAGTTACTGTTGAAGATATTACAAAAATAAAGTATATGGAAAACTTTTTACAGAAGCACATTTGCTTAAAACTTCAACAAGGAGACACCATATACATATATATGTATGGGTCCCCTTCAGAAACCCGAAATCTCACTTACCCAACTTTCATAACATCGAGCTGAGAAAACCAAAACTCCAAAAGACAGAGCACTTGGAACACCGACATTTCACTAAAGGTAAGTAAACGCTTGGCCATGATGTTGACCTTTGTCCCTTACCTCCACGGTAGTGCAATCTTGAAGTTGGTATATTTAGTTGGGGGGGGTGGGAGGGCAAAGCCTCCCATGAGGGTGTGTTTTCTTTGATTCCATTTTGGCTTGTTTGTCAGACTGGCCAATGGGTTACTTACCTTTAGTGAAACTTTAGTGTTCTAAGTGGTTAGTCTTTTGGAGTTGTGGTTTTCTAGGGTAAGTGAGATTTCAGGTTTATGATGTAGACCAATATCTCTCTCTCTCTCTCTCTCTCTATATATATATATATATATATATATATATATATATATATATATATATACATATATATATATATATATATATATATATATATATATATATATACACACACACACACACACACACACACACACACACACACACACACACACACACACACACACACACACACACACACACACACACACAAGCTACAAAATTATAGAACTCAGCTTACATGCTTGAAATGTCAGTTTTCCTGTGCTGTTAACAGACTTCAGAAGTTCATGTTTCTTTTTGTCATTGGTTCAATTTCAGTGTTGCAACACTCTCAGTTATTAAGTTTATATGTTTCACCAAGGTATTGTACAGCACTTAAAAAATACATAAGAACAACACTGAATAAAAACATCATGTAGATTTTCATGTAATATTTTTTGACAATGTTGATGTTATGAATGCTATCAACTATCTCAAAGTACATGTCCAAAGGTGGCAATATATACTTTGTAATCCAACAGAGATATCAATATTACCTGGCATTTGCTGGAGAGTTGCTGTGGAACATTTGTAAAATGTATATATATATATACTTCTCAGAATACATGGCCAAGTCTTGCTGCCATGTTTCTCACCTAAACTAGGCATTGAAGACTTAATACATGCATTCTCTTCTAGCCCATTTCTATTTCTGCCATGCAAATGCAGTTGTTTAGCTTGTTTGCCATTGTGCAAATTTGGTGCATGTGAAATCTGATTTGGGCACCAATTCCCTGCCATTTTTCTAGAGATCTTTGAGAAGACATGCCAGGTGACAATGTGGGCAATGCTCCATTTAGAGCACGGAGGTTGTGATGGAGTAGGTGGAGTCCAAGATTTTTGTTGGACTCCTTATGAAATGTTAAAGCTCGAGGCTTCTGCTGAGTGACTATACTGAGTCATAGCACACAGTTGAAACAGCAAAGGCTATCATTAAAGCAACTGGCATCCCACACTTGGGTGAACAATGCTGACAGCATTATAGTGACTTAAAAGGTGAAAGTAAGAACTCCTTCACAAATGGGAGGAATACATTCAGACCTACAACCCAACTTGCTGTGGCCCATAACTAGGCAATGCAATACCATGAACTGGTAACTCCAGTAGTTGTTCATTATTTTTTTCTGTTATGTTTAACTTATGCAGAGATTGAAGGACATGTAGAGGTGCATCAGGAGAGAACAGAATGCATCAAAGAGCTAATGAGTAAGTATTGGTTCAGGTATGAATGTTTGTCATTTTGTAATAGCAGTTATTGTAAAAATAGGTTATCAGTTCTGAAGTCATCAGTCCCTAAAGGTCTGGCAAGGTAATACATGAATAAGCATACTCTAAATGTGTAAATTGTACATACCTGGATGAATACATTTTGTAAAATTGCAGCAGTCAGTTTCAGTAAACATTGTTGTGTGCAGGTTCATATCCAAGGAACAGAAACAGTTAGTCCATGTTAATTAATTAATTACTGCTTGCAAATAATAACTTAAAATAACATTTTACTCAGTTCTCATATACGTCATAACTTGCAATGCATAGAAAAGCTTTCCTATACTTCCACTATATGCATAATGTGTATAATATTGAGATTAAGCTTTACTGTAGCATAAATGTATGACTTCACATTAAGATGTGAAAAATCCAAATATTTATGTGGGAATATGCATTGTCTGGGATATATTACAATTGCATCACATTTATGATATTAGTCTCTGTTGTATCTCCTCCATTCTCCATCTTTTTTTTTTTTTTTTTGGCTATGGCATTTGCACTATCATTCCTGCTGTAACACAACCACCAGCACAGGGAGCTGCACTAGCCACAGGGGTTTAGACTACCATCCCTCCACAGGTGGTTGCAGCACTACCACCACAGGCAGCAGAAGCGCCCAACACTTCTGGGTCTCAACCTGACAGCATTTCCTCCATAATCCCTGTACTATCTGCTTCACCTGTATCATGTAATTCTTTTCTGGAGGCTGGTGCTGAGGTACCCACCAGAAGAAGTGCAAGTGGTGGTTGTGATTATGTTACAAAACAGGAGCCAACAGAGCTGGTGGAGGAGATTATGGAGAAGGGCTTCTCTGCTCACATTGGTAATATTGAAAGAATCCTGCAGTTAATTGCCAAATTGTTACCCCATCTGACACTTCCTCAGGTATCTGCAACAGGAGCGCATTATTGACAGTTCTGAGGGTGAGGACTACATTCCCACTGTATTCATGCTGGACAAGGTTACACCTCTGAGGTCCTATATCTATCCTTAGTTATAGTGTTCCAAAACCTCTTGTTTCCATCAACATCCTTGTGTGTCTTCTGTGTGCTTTATGTCCACACTGCCTACCTAACCTACAATATATATCTACTCCTCATTCCTATATACCTTCTCCAGCATTCCTTTCACTTAAAAAAGGAAATTGGCACTTATCCCAAAATAATACTCTCCATATATAGTTCTCTACTTCACATGTGTGTGAGTGACACATTTGATTTGCTCCAGTTGGTCATGCCACATTTTAATAGTTGTCATCGCATATCCTTTATGATATAACAATCCAGATTTGTCAAATTGCCTGTGAAAATACAGTGTTAGGTTGTGAAGAAGTAGATAGCAAAGGTGCTCTCCTACTATGGTCCTGCACATTCCTTACTAACCACTCCAGTGTCGTATCCTCTGCTTTCTCCCCATTTTCACCACTGTCCTAGTAATGTCATTCCAATTTGCACATCATTGCCAGAAATGTCCGATAAACAAATATTTCTTTTTATCTTCACAGCATTTGCACAACACATGACATCAAGTAGCACTGGTACCCATGCTGCAGTAACACTATCTTCTGTTTCACATCCTGTGGCAAAAACTGATACATGTTTGCTTTAGTCACATTTGCATAGTGCTCCTAACAGTCTACATGGTTTAATGTATACCACATGGGGTGTTTCAATTATTATTATTGCTGTTATGAAGTCTGATTCAAAGTTCTTTGCTCTATATAGTTGTCATAGCCCCTTCAACTGTGCAATTTCTGCCAGCAGAAATCTGACTTCCCCTGTGATGTTCTTAGATAATTCTCACATCGAGGGAATGTTAAGTAAAACTGGCAAGTATTTGGATCCAGTATTGTATACATTATTTATTTTTTTCTTTCTGATAACATTTTACCTGGTGAAACATTAGATACATATTTTCGTCACCCACCACTGTCTTGCTTATTCCTTGCTTACTCTACCAGTATCCTACCTTGTGCTTGCTTCCCATTTTGATCACTGTACTGTTAACAACATTAAAAAGTTTTAAAAATGTCAGACAGAAGATTTACACACCACACACTTGACCAGAAACGGCTTAGAAACATAAATGTTTACATGACAGTTCTCATTATTTGCACAGCATTCGGCATCAAGCAGCAAAGTTGCTAGTTCTTGTCCTAAATTAAAAAAATAATAATAATTATGCATGTGCTAATGCTTTTCTGTCAGTCTTGTAAATGAGCTTGCCAGTGCTGTGCTTTATTAAGAATTTTTTGAAGAATGAAAATAATTTTAATGGCCTCTATTATTTGTATATGGTTTATTAGCTTATTGCATTCCAGATATGAGAAATATAACTGCTGCCAAGAAATGCAAATGTTGTTTTGCTAAGAACTGTTTGAAATTCACTTGTTAATATAAAATTACTATGATGGAAGTGTTTTTCCAGGCCTCTGCTGAAATTGGTCTCTGCTCAGCCAGACATTCCTGTTCAACAAAGACAAATAAATAAATTACATTCTCGTGCAGTCTATGCACTTTTGTATGTAAATGAGTGTGGCAATGTCTCATATTACCCTTTCATGTATAGCATTGATCTGGTAGAACTACTTATTTATTATTTAATTTATTGATATTTGTTAACCATGAAAATCTGACTGGGTTTAATGTACATATTTTCAGTGGAGGCCTGAGGAGAAAAGCTCCAAAGTTACTTAGCAAAAATTAATACAACAGTTATGGTTAAAAACACAAGAAGATAACAATGTCAGTATAATACAATATATTATGAAAATTTAAAATGCAGTACAAAACTGGATATGAATTATGCATATAGAGATAACTTGCCAGAAAGCAGTATCGAAGTGTTAGATGTCAGTGCCAGGGATTGTGGGTAGACAGAGCATAAACATGTCTGAAAATAAAGAGGAGGTTAGTTTAGGTAGAAGATAATTAAAGAGTAGTGTTAATGAGTGCATTCTACATGCTTTGAATCTGACTTATAATTTCCTTGCACATTGAGCACACGTCACAGACACTTGTCAATAATGCACATAAATCCAAAACTTACATGCAACGATCTAGAGATAAACAGTCAAGAATGTGCAATCTGTTATTTGTTGTAAGACTTTTTCTGTAGCATAAGCAGTTAATACAGTTCTAAAAAGGGTAGAATTAGGTAGGCAGGTGTTTAAATCCAACAACTGTAACCTGCATGAGATTGTCAGGAAATAATGACAAGTAGGACTGGTTTATCCAAGAGATGTGATGTGTACAGTTACAAAAAAAATGTGTGCTAGCTGATTCTTGTAGTATGACTTCTCCTGCTATGTGAGTGGCTAATACATGGGTCTATAGAATGTGAACTTAGAAATGCAGGTGTTCAAATTCAATAATGACTAACTAGTAAAATGCACCTGAATACAGTGACAGGTAGAAATGGCTCCTCCAACAGATGTGATGTGTACACTTCCATTTTGTGGTAATATTTACACAGGAAGAAGGATCTGCCAACTCGTGTAGTCTCTTTTAGGCCATACATAAGCCTTATAACTCAAACATGAAATCACTTCCTCTAATCTGTGCTGTTGACACTTGTAGTAAGATTCTGTGGTGTAAGTGGCCAATACATGTTTTTTTACAGTGTAGAATTAGATAGAGAGGTTCTCAATACCAGTAATTTCTAACCTCTCTGGTTGTGTAACTTCATAATGATACACAGGAATGACTTTGTTAATATATGTGATATGGATAATTCAACCCAGGGCAACACTAATATGGTCTCAGAATTCTGAACCCACCATCCACCTTTTAGGTGAGCTATATGGATTCCACACAACACTCAAGTTACCCCTTCAAAAGTGTACATTCTGTTACCTCTTCTTATAATAACTTCTTCCATGGCATCAGGGGTTAATACACAGTACTATAGTGTAGAACTGGATAGGCAGGGTCTCTAATCTGGCAATATATAAATAATGCATATATATAACACAATACTGACAGACAGGACTGGCATACTTAACAGATGATGATACAGATGACTCATATTTGTGTGAACACTGCTGATGTATTCCATTCAAGTGTGTGCTTTATGACACCAGATATAATTTCTTTTGTGGCATTAGTTCTACAGTCTATGAACTTAGGGCAGGTGCTAGAGTCTAGCAAGGTGTAATTAGTAAGTGTGTAACAGAATGCTAATAAACATGATTGGGTTCTCCAAGAGATATGATGTTTATAATTTCACTTAGTGGAAACATTTACAATTTGATAGCTACAAGTCTACTTTTATGCAAGACATATGCATTTAACACAATGCTCAAGTTTTCCCTTCAAGTGTGTGTTATTTGACAACTAGGATATGATTTGTTGTGTGGCATCATCAGTTAGTGCATAGGTCAAGAGGATCTTGATGTAAAATGCACGTGTTTGCATCCAGTAATGTGTGCCTTTTGTTATTTTGTTCATAATTTAATGGTAACAGGCAAGAATGCCTTATTCAACAGATCTGGATGTGTGGCATGCTGCATAGTGGTCACAAAGTGTCATCCAACCTATGTTAAGACATTTTGCTGTGGGCTGTTGGGAGGGTGGGCGATGTTTATCCAGTATTTGCTGCACTTCCTTATGCACATACCCCATATAATGACATATGTATTGCATTTTTTGTTGTGCAATGTTTGGCATAAAATTGTATAAGTATTCTGCTGGAGAATAGTTATTGTCATTTGTCATTTTGTGGTAAAAAATGCTGAAAATTTGTTTCTATCAGCATGGTTCTGCTGACTGCCATGGAATGGAGGTAGTAGCCAATACCCAGATGACAACAACATTGTTACAGGCTAGTCTACAACTGTTGAATGTAAACTCTAGCATTTTCCACAGTTCAATAACAACCTGATGGTGATGTTGCAATTGTCTGTGAGGTATGCTGCATTTAATGATCTTGGTATTAGGATTTGTTATACAATGCTCAATTCAGTAAATATTTTTGAACATAATATTAAAAATCCTTCAGAAGTATGTTTTGTCATAGTTTGTTATCTGTGTATGTGTAGCAGCAACAGGTAATACACATGTAATTCTTTGCTTAAACAGGTACACCGTTTTCCACTGCAGTTACATGACAATTTGAAACAGTGCACATAACAGTTGTCCTTACACAATAATGACATTGGTCACACTTGTTTTGTGATCACTTCTTCAAAGAGGTAACTTTCATGAGCGGTCTTTCTATCACATTTTTAATCATATCTATAGGCATACACTGACATATATACATACGCACAACAATTGTTACTGGACTGTCTCTACATGATTTATATCTGGCAAGATTTACATCTTAGTAAAGTTTTTCTGACATGTCACACATCTCCTGTGTATATAAACCTAATATATGTTATATTTCCAAATCTGTAAGAATTTTTACTTTAGCATACTTTTTATTTACTTTTTCTTTAATGTGACAGTTCTGTTTATGTGACATATCCTTGTGGCTTGGATAAAATGATTTGGATAAGTTTTTTGTCTTACTTCTTACCCTTCACAACATGCATGATGCTGTCACAACTGTTACTAAATCAACTGTCAGTACTTATATGGCCAGTGTGTCCAGGTGTTCCTTAATTATGTCCACACATTTATATAAGTGCTTTTTCATTATGTCTGCATTGTTTCCTTGATACATATATCCATGGGAAGATGTCAACTTTTTTTAGTTGCATGTCTTTTCAAACACATTTTTCTTTCTGAGTATTTACTGACTGTTCTATCTTTCTTAGCGTGCACGACAATGCTACTGATGTCCCTACATGTCCATAAATGCACTCACTGTGATATACAACAGTATCAGCCTTCCTTGTTTGTTGTTATGCCTCCCTTTCCTTTTATATATTCCTAATTGAGCTGTGTGTTGCTTGCCATCTGGGTGCACTCGTGCAGATCTCAGGTTTGTGTACACTCCTCTATTTCATAATGAACACACAAGCCATGCCTTACCACAGCATAGCTTCACACCAACATTTTGGGGTTCAGTAGAGGCTGCTCTTCATGTAGAGGACCTTAGCTTCTTGCATATTAGAATCGCAGTGCTGCACATCATGCACAGATAGCCAATCATGTTTGCTCCAGAGTAATGTATACATAATGTTAATAAATCCCTGTGATTGTTGTGAATAGTGGCAGCTGCAAATTGAGAGTAATAGTTAAACTTTGCCAAAGGAGATTAGAAATACTATAGTCAGAGGTCCTTCACAAAAGTAAATAGTTATAAACTAATTTAACTTTAGAAAAATAGCTATGGATGCCTTATACACATACACAGTATTATCAAAAGCATGGACATTAAAATATTGCAATTGAAAAGTCTTACAAATGCAAGAACAGCAATCATAGTCAAAGGATAATTGATAAAAACAGCTATGCTATAAAGCCACTAGAGAATGGCAAAGGTTTTCAGGGTTGTAACAGGAATGTTTAATATGATTATTCCATCACACAAATAATGTAATATTAGTACTTTTGCATTGCAAAACCTTTTTAGCCAATATGATACATTCACAATGTTTGAACCAAATTAGAGGCACATAACCTGACTGTCTCATCATTCCTGGCAATTACTTGGTTCAAAAAGTCCTTCTAAAGCACTGTAAGGATAATGCATGTTCACAGCCATGTGTAGCACTCTGCAGATACTTGGGAAATTGAAGAAGTTTCATAGTACTTTAGAAGACTAAACACTCCCTTCAGGTAGTGGGTACAATTTTAGAATTGTAAAGTTCAACCCAAGTTTCATTGTAATTTAGATCCTAATAGTAGCTTGAGTAATTAGTTTGAAAAAGTTGTTCTCAGATCTGGGTAAGTATGAAACCTAGAAAGAAGTTTAAGGCAGTGGGCTGATGTTATATTCTCAGTGATGATTGCAAAAGTCAAAAACTGAAAAGGCTGTGGAAGTCAGAAATGAATGGAGCTATGAATGCAACATGAAAGCAGTATGGAAGTAGTATGAAAGTAGTATGGTAGTAGTATCAAAGTAGTATGGAAGTAGTATGAAAGTAGTATGAAAGTAGTATGGAAGTAGTATGAAAGTAGTATGGAAGTAGCATGAAAGTAGTATGAAAGTAGTACGGAAGTAGTATAAAAGTAGTATGAAAGTAGTATGGAAGTAGTATGAAAGTAGTATGAAAGTAGTACAGAAGTAGTATGAAAGTAGTATGAAAGTAGTACGGATGTAGTATGAAAGTAGTATGGAAGTAGTATGTCAGCAGATGAATATAGTGTTCGGGCTCCTGATCTGTTATGTAAAACAAAACAAGAATGTATGGGTGATTACTGCAGTGAGTATTTGAATGAGTAGTATCATGTTATGTTGTTTATGGAACAAACAGGAGGTATATGAAATAAGTTGGAAGAATTAAACAGCCAAAATATTTAGACTGAGCTGAAATTGTTAACTTGAAAGATAAGGCACAGAGGTGCAGATAGTGTGTTGGAATGGGTGTATGACATTGTTTTGCAATGTCAGAAAGTTGAAGTACACATGATTAAACACTAATTATTGTTTATGACAGGAACAAAAAGGGAAAAAAGCAAGAAATTTTTTTTTGGGAGGGGGCAACCCCTCTTGGGTTATGTACCATGTGCATTTTTTCAAACAAGAAAAAAATGTTACGGATAATCATAAATCAGCTGACTGTACTACCTGGTTTTCCTGAGCAAGATTGTGGAACAGCAGGGATTGGGAAATGTGCCCTTTTCCCCATGTTGTGCAATCTAAAAGTTGGTGTGTGTGTGTGTGTGTGTGTGTGTGTGTGTGTGTGTGTGTGTGTGTGTGTGTGTGTGTGTGTCTATGTGAAAAAAAAATACATATATATATGTGTGTGTGTATATATATATATATATATATATATATATATATATATATATATATATATATATCTAGATATAGATATATAGGTTTACAGGTTCATCGGTGTATACTAGGCTAATGGCCCTGGAGCCTTTACAAGCCTAGCCCATAGAAGTGCTCTGGCATCGTGCCACCTGATGTTAGTTCCAAGTGCATCTATCAAGTAGAACCATTGGAGTGATCTCCAGGGTAAACTTTCTACTACCCATCCACTCATCAAGATTTCTCTTGAAGGGAGACAGTGAGGTGCTCTGCTTGACATGTATGGGATGTCTATTCAAGAGCATGCCCAGTCTCTGGGCGAGGAACCTGTCCTTTCAGCATGTTCTGTTAATTGTGGTAATGAGGTTGAAGTCCCTGGAGTGTGTGGTGTGGACGGATTGGGTTTTCCTTAGATGTAGCATTTCTAACAGCTGTTTCAGACATGGCTTTGTAAGTCAAGCAGAGATCTCCTCTAAGTAGGCAATATGAGACAGAGAATATTGGAGTCTTTTGAGTCTGTCCATGAAGGGCATGTGTTTAATGTCAATGATCCTCTTCGTGAGGTACTTGTGTGGTCTCTTCAGCTGTTGCAGGTGTCTAGTGAGACACATGCCAAATTGGGCATTATACTCAATGAGTGGTCTAATGAGAGAAGAGTAGAGAGAGACGATGACCTCTTTCATCCAGGATGCAAAACCCTTGGTAATGAGATGTGTCACATAGAAGGACTTTTTGACCACTGTGGCAATGTGGTGGTCGAAGGAGAGGTTGCTGTCAACCTGCATCCCCAGATCTATTATAATGCCTTCAGTATTCAGTGGGCTCTCATCAATGTGGTAATTAGTGGGAACTGAGATTTTACCAAAGGGGATGACAACGCACTTTTTGGCGTTAAGCTTAAGGCTATGGTTTCGACACCAGTCATTGATCTCAGTGAGGCCTTTCTGTAGGATGTCTGCATCATTTGGGGAGTTAATAATGGCTCCCAGCTTGCAGTTGTCTGTGAACGTGGTCAGCCAGAGTCCCTTTGTGTTGGTCTGGACTTCTGAGAAGTAGATGTCGAACAGGAGAGGACTCAGGACCAATCCCTGTGGGACTCCACTCGTGACTGGTCGGCAGCCTGACTTGTGAGATGAAAATAAAAATGTAAAATCCTGAATCACATACTTTTTCCCAGAGCAAGTAAACACTTGCCCAGCATGCGGAAATATACATTTTTCCCCATTGTAATGTGACCCTGGAGTTGGTATATATATTTGGGGGTGTGAGGGTGCAGTCCCTTTCCTAGGTGGGTTTAAAAAGTACATGGTTCGGGATATATAGTTTTGTTATTTTCGTCTTGCAAAAATACCATTCATGATTATGGGTTTTTGTCATATCAAAGTAGACCCATATATATATATATATATATATATATATATATATATATATATATATATATATATATATATATATATATATATGTATCAGCACTACAGAATCCTGCAAGCCCAAAATCCTAAAGACCGAAATCCTGAGACCAAAATCCTGAAAACTCAAAACCCTGAATACACACAGGATACCAACACTTACTATATTCCAGCAAAAGTACATAAAGAAACATGTTACCCTTCAACTATATGCAGGACAGCAAGCCCCCCAGTGCCCCCACACACCCCCTGCTACTTAAATATAACACCTCCGAGATTGCAATTCAGTTTATTAAGTGCCATCTTGGAGTTGATATATTTAAGTAGCAGGGGATGTGTGGGGCACAGGGTGGCTTGCCCCCACTGCTTATACTTAGGGAAGAATAATATGGTTTGTGTTTTATTTGTTTCTGCATGTACTTGTGTTGGAATATAGTAAATCTTGGTATCCTGTGTGTTTTCATGATTATGAGTTTTCAGGATTTTGAACTTTCGGGATTTTGGTCTTCAGGATTTTGGTCTTTCAGGATTCTGTAGTGCTCATATATATATATATATATATATATATATATATATATATATATATATATATATATATAAGCTCAAAATCCTGAAATCTCGAATTTCAGAATCTCGAGCCCATAAAGTGGAAAATCCAAATACCCGAAATTACAAAACCATGAAACCCTAAATCCCAAAACCATAAAACCTCGAAAACACACAGCACACACTACACAACACATACAAACACAGACACACACACCTCCCGACACTGTCAAAAAGCAATACAACACACACGCACACAACTAAACAAACACACACATACCTACCTACCTATAAGCCCCCCACATCCCCCTACTTAAACATTCTAACTCCAAGGTTGCACTACATACACATACACATGAAACACCACCACACAAATTACATTCTTCTCGCATACACACATCACAGTAACAACACACACTAACACACACTACAGCCCCTACCCAACATCCTTAAACATAAACACTTGCCTGAATCTATGAACACAGCGCAACACCAGAACTGCTAATTCAAAATCTCTGACTTTCGAGATTTTGAATTTCATGCTTCTGGGGTTGTTGTATTCTAATCTTTCCACTTTATGAGCTCGAGATTCTGAAATTTGATATTTCAGGATTTTGAGCTTATAAAGTGCCATCATGTACCAGTTAGTACTTTTTCTTCATATCTTTTAGTAGTGCAGGCCACCATCCCTCACATATTTAGTTGGCATAAGTGAGATTCAAGCCATATCTGACATATTTAAGTGGTATTGATGAGACTGAAACTCTACTCATACCCAGGCCATCACAAGCATCTAGAAGAAATATGCAGAGAAGTGCATCTGTGTCTGTATCCCATGGTGTGTATGTGATTAGGGCACAACAGAGGAAGTGGAACACGTTGAAAATGCCTGTGAACACAAACCACTGATAAAAGCATGGTGCTACTATCATTCCATCCATAAACAAAGACAAGCTGTTTAGAGCACCTCGCTGGCCTTGTTCAAGAGGATCTTGACCAATGGGGAAGGCTTATAAATGCCCTTGGGCAGATAGCCTAGTATGAACCTATGAACCTATGAACCTATAAGAAGCACATTAAAGAGATATTTTCAGAGTAAATCATAGGTTCATAGGTTGATACTAGGCTATCTGCCCTAGGGCATTTATAAGCCTAGCCAGAATGTGTTTGGTTTTCGCCACCCTTTTAGATTAGTTGACTGTGCCTCTGTGTAGTAGGTCACAGATGAAAGCCCTTTTAAGGTTAGTTTACTGTGCCTCTGTCTAGTAGGGACACAGAAGAGATCTCAGGGGTAAACCTACGATCTCCCATCCACTCGTCAAGATTTCTCTTGAAGAGGGTCATTGAGGGGCTCTGCCTAACATGGATTGGGATTTTGTTCCAGAGTGAGGGGCACCTCTGGGATATGAATCTGTCCCTCCAGCATGTCCTATTTATTTCTGTGCTGAGGTTTAAGTCCCTGGAGCATGTGGCTCTAAGGGATTTGGATTTCCTGAGGTGGAGCATGTCCATTAATTCTGGTTTGGACATGGCTTTATACGTCAGGCACAGATCGCCTCTGAGTAGGCGGTAAGCAAATGAGTAGAGCTGGAGTTTCTTTAGCTTAACTGTGTAAGGCATCTGTTTGAGTCCATTGATCCTCTTGGAGAGGTACTTTTGAGATCTTTCCAGTTGTTGCAGGTGTCGGGTAAGGTATATCCCAAATGGGGAATTGTATTCAATTATGGGTCTGATGAGTGAAGAGTAGAGGGGCACAATGATCTCTCTTGATCTAGATGTGAACCCGTTTGTGATAAGGTGGGCTATATAGAAGGTCTTTCTAACCATTTTGGCAACGTGATTGTCAAAGGAGAGATTGCTATCTACTTGGCTCCCCAAATCCCTAATTACTTCTTCCGTACTTCATGGATTACCACCTATGTGGTAATTTGTGGGCACTTTGTTTTTCCCAAAGGGGATGACTATGCACTTTTCGGCATTTAGATTTAGGCCATGGCTCTGGCACCAGTTATCTGTCTCTGTGAGACCCTTTTGGAGGATGCTTGTGTCAGTCGGCGAGTCGATTATGGCACCCAGTTTGCAGTCATCTGTGAACTTGGTCAGCCATAGTCCTCCCGTGTTAGCCTGTACCTCAGAGAAATATATACCAAACAAGAGAGGTCCCAGGACTGAGCCCTGTGGGACGCCACTTGTAACTGATTTAGAGTCTGACATGGCACCTGCAACTCTGACCATGTGGGTTCTATCTCTGAGCCAGTTTGCAACCCATCTTGTGACATAGGGGTTGATATTTAAGCTGGTGAGCTTATTTATGATGCCCGAGTGGGGTATTGTGCCAAAGGCTTTTGTGAGGTCCAGGTAGGCTGTGTGGACTACCTTCCCTTCATCTATGGCCTTGGTGACTGTTTCAAAGAAGTCAACCAGGTTCAAGAGGCAAGATCTGCCCTTAACAAAGCCGAATTGGGTAGGATCCAGTGTTTGGAGGTTCCCAATGTCTTTGTTTATGAGTTCCATGATGATATGCTCCATAGCTTTGCAGACCAGGCTAGTCAGGCTTATAGGGCAATAGTTTCCAGGGTCCGTTGTGGCACCACCTTTGTGGAGTGTGACCACTGCTGCTGTACGCCATTCCTTGGGTACATATCCTGTAGTAAGGCTGAGATTGAACAGTGACTTTATTTGAGGGTTCAGTTCTTTTTGGAGCTCATGTAAGACACAGCCCAGGACACCGTCCGGTCCCATTGATGCTGTGTTTTTTGCTTTGGAGAGGGCAGCTCTCACTTGTGCATCTGTGATGTCAGGGAGGCTACAATCTGTTGGGATAGACATTTGCTCTTTTAGGGGGAAGGGGGGGTTTGCACCGAATCTGTCTGCCAGGATGTTGGCAATGTCTGTGGGTTCAGTGCATTTTTTGTCATTTTGCACTAACTCAGTGCATATCTGGGAGTTGCCACCCAGGTTTCTGACATAACCAAAGAAGGCCTTGTGATTATCTTTAGCATCTTGTGCAATTTTTCCTTCGAAGCTGGCCTTAGATGATTTTATGAGGGATCTTAGTTTCTTGCTAGTACTGATCAGGGATGCCTTCCCTTTTTGGGATTTTGCTCTATCATGTTGTAGCTTCCTCCTTCTGTTGTATAGCTTATTTATGGCTGGGGTCCACCAGACAGGTCTCCTGCCATTGTTGGAGTGAGTCTTGGTTTTATTTGGGATAGCACGATCCATGCATTCCTGCAGGTGTACATAGAATGTGTTTGTAAAGGATTCTGTGGTTTGGGCTGTATTTTCCACTGGCCCGGGGGCTTTGAAGGATTCCAATTTGATTTTGAGAAGTGTGAAGTTTGCTTTTGAGAAGTTATTCACAGTGGTTTCCTTGGCTGGGGTTGGGGATGGGATATGGATGTCCAGTGAGATTAATTTATGGTCAGATCTTACCAATGAGGGGTATACCTCTGGTATGGAACATAGAGTCCCCATGTTGGTGATGATCAGGTCCAATATGTTTTCCCCTCTTGTGGGAGTGGTGACCAGTTGTTCCATAGCATTTGAGTTTATAAATTCTAGGAACCGTTGGGTGAGGGTGTTGGGGCTTGAGTAGTGTTCCCAGTCTATGTTTGGGTAGTTGAAGTCACCCAATATGATGGTGTTTGGAGAGACCTTCTTATACTCCAGTGTTCTCAGGAAAGCCAAGTGGGGTTCCTGAGTTTGGGAGGGTGGTCTGTAGCAGGCTACAAACTGAAAGGCAGTTTTGCCACTGTTAGTTGCACATGGATGGTCTCCGATGCTTTGTGCAGTGCCTCTAACCTGGAGGTGTGGGTATCTTTGATGAATATGGATACTCCCCCTCCTTTTGTGGTTCGGTCCGAATTTTGGGGCCAAAAAGCATGGTATGAGGTATAACCTGGTAGTGCTGGGGTGCTCTCGGGAGCCTTGAACCAGGTTTCTGTTACTGCACATATATCGATATTCTCCATACTGAGGAGAGCCTCGGGTGCTTGCATCTTGGGGTTTAGACTTCTGGCGTTGAGCAGCATTACCCTTAGTTTCTTTTTCCTTGTGTTGTCTATGTAGGTGGGTTTGCCTTTTGAGCCTTGCCTAAAAAGGCACTATGGGGGTGGCAAGAGCCTTAGCCAGTATTCGAAAGCCCAGAGGTGACAGGTGCAAGCCGTCCCTAGTGAAGTGGCTTGTCGAGCATGTCATCCTAGGCTGACAGACACTGGATCCCCTTTGAATGACACCAATAATTTAGCCAATTGTTAAAATTGATCATTTTGTCTTTATACTGTGGCATCATTCTTGGTGAGGGTAAGATGCTACTCAAGGTCAGGGTCATACCGGCTTGGGGTACATGATCAGAGAGCTCCTCTATGTCTCTTTTCATGTAGTCCAGGGAGGTACATCTCAGGTCATTCACACCAGCATGGACAATGACGGAGTCATATTTGTACTTGCTTTGGAGTGACCTGAGTGCTTGTGTTATGTGGCAGATCCTGGCACCTGACAGGCAGCTTACAGTGACCTTCTCCTTGTTCAGCCTGGTGAGTGGGACGTCAGTGTGTCTAACAATGCAGTCACCTATTACAAGTGTATTAGGTGTGTTGTTTAGCCTTAAGGGCTGTGACTGTGTGGCACACTGACTTTGTGAACTATGTGATGCGTGGGTATTGATGTGTGGTAGCAGTTGCTTGGAAGTCTGCTTTGGAGGTCTCTGCTGCTTGGGCAGATTTTTATTTAGAGCCTCTGAGTATGTTTTTGTGTGTAGTCTTTTAACTGATGCCAGCGTGCCAAGATGGTGTAAGAGAATAATGGGCAGTATCTGTATCACAGACAGATGCTGTCCTTATTGTGCCCCATTGACTCATGTTCACATTAGCAACATGGGCATTTCATTAAAGCAGTGTTATTCACCTGGTGAGCTCCATGCAGTTTAAGTGCTGTATCACATAACTGTGAGGGTGCATACGTGCAGAAGCGAGCATGCACCACATTAAGGCAATAATTGTGGAGCTTGCAAGAGGGTGACTGGAGGTAGGGCACACTCCTCCTGCAGCAATATAACAGCGCTCCAAAGTTTTTCAGCTTTCCACTGCCCTCTATTGTGAGTCTAGCTGAGGCTGGAATAAGATGGGTCCAGTTGATCAAGTGAATGAGGAGAGGAGCTGGTGGCAGCTGATGGTCAGCTGCAAGGAGTATGAGTACACTTATCTACAAGGTACCAGGCTGCAGAATGCCATATGACTTCTATTTTATACGGATGTTAGACAGGAAAGCAAGTAAAAATAAAATTCAGGTACAAATGAGTCACCAATAACATTTATGTTTTAGCAGTTTCATGATCTAATAAGAGCTCATAAGAAACATTATAAACCCACTCAGACCTCAAAAATTGCATCAGCTATCCCATACAATTAAATCTTCAAATACATATATATTCAAGTTACTCAGTGAACCATAACATGTTTGTATACTGAACTATCATAAATGTCAATTTGCTCAGTGAGTTTAACAAAACATCCCCAGCAATGATTAATTTCACATTTTCAATTCTAAAGTGCTCTTTATACTAATGTCTCATTAAACTAAATTTCTTCCTGGCATTAAGCCTAGCCTGCCAATGTAACTTCATGTATTCCACCAAGAAATATCTAACATATATATATATATATATATATATATATATATATATATATATATATATATATAACATTTTTAAATGTTATCACTCTCTGGAGTATAGCTTAAAACTGCTTTCACATTTTGCTGCAAAGCTTTGGAAATCATTATCAGTAAACTTCTGAATCATTTAATGAAATAAGTTAATTTCAAGTTTAAGGCCATTTTTCATACACTTGCCAAATATAGATGTAATGCTGGTTATTTTATAAACTGCCTAGACATCTCACCCAGACAACTTGCTCTTTATTTGGTTGCAAAAAAGGACAAGATCATAAATATTGCAGAGCAACTTGATGTATTTATTTTACATTTTGATGAATTAATATTGTGCTTTCTCAGAATGGATTAAACATGTAACTATAAATCATTTTATGTGCTATTTTAATAAACTGCAAAACAGAAAATAATGTACATGCAACTCAACGTCTGATTGAATGATTATTTTTATTCACACTGGCTCTCAGGTACCTCAGCTAATATGTCTTGTCAGGAATATAGATAGACTATTCTTTTTATTAAAAGAACAAACAAAAAACTCTCAGGTTACTCAATAAGTCAAGTAGTCAACAAATTATCTTGAGATCATGCAGCAATTCAAAATACTCTCATATATCTTTGTTTACAAAACACTTCCAGTTATGAGAAAGAAACCAAGCTGTGCTGATTAGCTAGATGGACTGAAATGCTAATTTATAAATAAAGTGCATAACCAGTTAGTTATTTCAGCAAATGTTGCAACAAGGGTACAGCTCTTTAATATGGGTAAGAAGGTGATTATATTACCTGTTCATATAGGTGGCTCAATTAGCAAACTTTGTAATTACAGCCTATAGTTTTAACTTGTGTTTTTATAAAATATTAGACAGAGTTGTATTACAGCTGCTGTTGGACACAGAAAACTCATATATTAGCATGGATTTTGTTTTTCATGGTAAATTGTGTAATACAAAACTGAGCACATTATGCAGGCCAGTAACTGAAGAGCTGTACAATGGGATGACATCAGATATGATATATTTGGACTTAGTGAAAGCTTGAATAATATAATTATCTGTAAAAGAGCCTGCAAAAGTTCATTAATTGACTTCCAGTATTCTTTCAATTTTATACAGTCATAAAACATATGAGCCCAGTCAGCATTAATTTCTACATTACATCTCTTACATAGATTATCTTTATTATTTATTTTTATTCATCATCAAAGGTGTATAAAAGATCTTGTGTAAAAATCCTTATGTATAAAGAAGATGTGGGAAGATAGACAGAGTTAATTCCATTATATATTGTTTATCTTGTTGATTTGGTGGGTCCCATTAAATAACTAGAATAGAATCAAAATAAGTATGAATTCAAAAGTTTTTTGTCTGACTAACTTTGTGGTGTATGATATGTATATTACCTATCGAAACTTCTGTTGTAAATTTAATATCAAGTAATCAATCAGTGCATCATTGTTGAATATTTTCTTTAACAGTTATTTACATTACATTTATTAATGAGATGTTGGTTAAAGGTCTGAACCTCCTCTAAGAGTTAATTCTCTTAGATCAAATTCTGTTTTAAGAAATCTAGATTTTTTAACTTATTATCAGATTACAACTTGATACAGTACTTTTAGCATCATTATCTATAGCTAAATGAGTTCTAAAAGAAGAGATGACAAAAAGCATACCCTGAATATATTATCGATAATACATTATAAAAATACAATAAAAATTCTATCCTATAATATATAAAGTTACTGTTAAACTAATAATAATATTTAATGGGTAAATTAACATATTAACCACAAAAATAGGTGTAATAGGTGAAATTCAAAAAGTAACCATAGCATATTTATGGAGTAGTTTTTTTTTTTATGTGTTAAGGTTAAGGGAGATTTTCATGTACTAATTAGCTCCCAATAATCTAATCTTTTCCATTTTGTGACATATGACTGATCTATTATAAATATAGCAAAAAAGAAGATAGCATATAAATTAAATAGTTATAAAAGAAATACATAAAAGAACCAGCCCTTGAGAGATTTTTAATCTTTAATGCAATCTATTATGGTGCCCATTTAATTTTAACATTAATTTGTTCATTGTCTTGTTCAGTTTCTTGTAGGTTTATTTTTTATTGATATGTATAATTGTAAGTATTTGGGGAATATTATCATTTTTAATAAAGTTTGTGCACTTCATTAAGGTAAACAGATAGTCCCAACTTGAACTGAATCAAATGCTTATATCAAGACTACTACTACGTAAGTGTTAATCTTTTCTTTTTCTAAAACCTAAAAATGTTAAGTTTCTTTTCTTATTATATTATCATCAGTATTATTTCTTACAATGAATCTATATCTCTATATCTATATTGCCGGGACAGATTGTCTTCAATCTATCTATCAAGATATTTATAAATAAACATTATAATCAACATTAAGTAATGAGATGGGCCAATATGAAGAACTATTAGTTGATCTTTTCTTAGGGTTTTTAAAATATTGGCTTAAATATGTATATTGCCAAGAGAGGGGTTATATTAACCAAAATAAAAAAATAAATATTTATGTATTAATATTTAATATATATCTCTGGTATAAATACTCTTGTCCAATAGTTTAATCTGTTGTTTATTGCTTTTTTTCATATTTGTGGTTATAAATAACTCCTTTTTATCTTTTAGGTTCCATGTTAATATTATTATGGTTAATTTTATTATGAAAGAAATTTCTCTATTCATCTATTATATCTGGTATACTAGAAAACATCTTTAGAGAAAAATAGAGAGAAATATTTGTTTTGTCAACCTTTGTTTTTATTTTTTTTTGTTTTATTTTTAAGTCTATGTAAGTATTTGGGGCTTTGTGAATAAGAAAAAATTCTCATTTTAAGTTAGTTATTTTTTATGAGTTAACATTTTTTTTTTTTTCTTTCATTATTTGTTTATTTCTTCAATAACTTTTTCTTGTCCATAATATTTTCTTATTATTATGTTTTATAAGAGTCTAATTTACTTTGAATATCTAACAATTCTTTATATCCAATAGTTCATTTTTTATTATATTACATCTGATACTTTGTCCATATAGATATTTTAAGGCATCCCAAACATAAACAATGGAGACTCTAGGGAGACTTTTATGTATAAAACTATGTTTTACTTTTGTATTAGTTCTGTATAGTCTTTTAGTTGTCTTTTGTATGCTGGTATATTTTTATCCTGGGTATCCTTTTGATCTGAACATTATGAGTATTTTATATGGAATTATGATCAGATATTACATGGATCGAATATAGGACTAATCTTAAATTGATTACCATGGTTAGAAATGTGTATGGTAATGATTTTGAATCTATCTGATTATTAATATCATTCAAATGATAAGAATTAGCAAAATCCTTTAAATGTTTTGCATTAGATGTAATTCTTTCTCTTTCCTAGTGGTAGTATCACTTTCATGTAGTATTAAATTAAAAAGTCACCATAATAATATAATAAAATCTATGATATGATATGAGATGATGATCATGATGTCACATTGATGTATTCCCAATTCCATATATCCATTAATTAAGGTTAAAGTCTTAGTTAAAAGTTGTATTAACCAATACATACAACATAACATCCTCCTCCATCTACTTAATAATTAATAATGTAATATGCATTTTTTTATATTCATAAAATAGCCATTTAATACTATATTTAACTGAAGTTAACAGTTTCAATTCAATTATCTTAGCAAGACAAGACTACACATTTGGTAAAACACCATCATATAAACTAAAATAAACCTTTTTTTTAAAAAAAAACTGTTCATACTACTATATACATTAATGTAATATATAAAAAACACTTTGTATTCAAATAATATTCAATAATCTTGATGTTTAGAAATCAAGAGGAGAGAAAAAAAAAGTTCTAACATCAAATTTAAATCAAAAATTTTCTAAAGTATACTAGACATTACATATATTTATATTTGTCTATTTTTTGTTGTGTAAATACAGTTAAAAAAACCCAAAAAAAAACTTGAATGAATTGTATATGAGCTCATTATCAAACTCATTATTGCTAATAGAATAAAATATTATATGTTATAAGAAATACTTATAAATCATACTTCAGTTAAGCAGATTCTCAACATATATCTATATACACACACACACACACACACACACACACACACACACATATACACACATACACATATATATATATATATATATATACACATAGACACACATACACATACATATACATATATATATATATATATATATGTATATATACATACACACACATATATATATATATCTATATACATATATATACACATATACACACACACACACACATACACACACACACACACACACATACACGCACATACACACACACACACACACACACACACACACACACACAACACACACACACACACACACACACACACACACACACACACACACACACACACACACACACACACACACACACATTATATATATCATATCTCTGATCTCACTGAGTTGTATTATTACTGCTGTTTCATCTACATTGCTGTCCCTTTTATAAATCTGTGTGCTTTTAAACATAATGCACACATGCATTTTTATTTTATAAACCTTGATTTTACAAAAATATAATTACTAACTTTTAAATATAATCACATGACAATTCTTCCATAATAGAGTTATAAAAATTATAAATGAGTTTCAGAGAGATGTTTTAAACATATTTATTAATAATATATATGGACATAGGTTTTTAACACATATTATTAATCTGCTATTCCTAGGTGATGTAGTGTGATAGCTAGTTTCAGCTATTGAGACCAGCTGAGAGTCAGCTTCAGCAAGCTCCAGAATTTGAGAGAAGATGAAGCTGAAGCAGCAGCACTGCATGAGACAGCATTTTGCCCAGATTGCCCTCTTAACATTTTGGCGGAAATTTATTTAAACCAGTATTAAACATCTAACATGCACAAAAATGCATCTAAAACACTACAAACTCTCACAAACTCTTTCTGAGGTAGGTTATTACACCAAGTTGTAAGTGAGTAACAAAACAATTTTATTATTAATAAGTAACAAATATCACGAAGAATCTTATTATTACTCCTATTAATATTATTATTTACTATATGAGATCAAAAGTAGAAAAAGAATTGTATATAAAAAAGAAAAAGAGAGTAGTAAGTAAAAATGTAAGAAGAAAATAGAGTAAAAAAAAAAGAAAATAGAATAGCTAATATTATAAGAATAGAGTAAAAAATATATATTAATATTTATAAGAATTTTAGTATTATTTATTATTATTTAGTTTTATTTATTATTAGTTAAAGCATGACAAATTATTTACAATAGATTAGTAGCAGTGTAGTGTCATTCAGATAATTGAGTAGCCATTATGCAGGTAGTGTGTCAGTGTGATATCTAGGTTGCAGGTCTCTGTAGCTCTGTGCTTCTCTGTGAGAATTCTGAGTGGCTGGAAGCTGTGAAGTAGCTGAGAGTTTTCAGCTTTGATTCAGCCTCTTAACATTTGTCTGGAAAAAGCCCACAAAACTAGTGACAATTAAAATCCTAGTGACAAACATTCATCTAAAAGTGTAAATGCATTCAAAAATTTATAAACCTAAACATACCATTCTCTATGTAGCAATGAACTCAAACATCATTATCAAGTTACACATTATATGTAAGTAACAAAACTCAACACAAATGTAACTGAAAATAATTATGCAAAACTTATTGAGTCAAAAAAATATCTACATAAGCATCTCTACAAAACTCAAGAGAAAGAAATGAAAAGAAAGCAAACAAGTGTATAAAGAAAACAAAAAAAGTAGCAAGAGAAAAAAAGAAAGAAGTAAATAAAACAGAATGTAAAAAAATAAAACATAAAATAGAACAGAATAAAACATATTATTTATTATTATAAGCAGATAAATTATTACATGTTTTAGCATTTTAGATTATTTCATTTACAAACATAAATTAGGTTATCATTATTTAATAATTAGGAATAGCATTTGAAGAAAAATGTATCTTTTAAAATTGCAAAACAAGAATATATAAACTTTAAAAACAAATTAAACAGAATAGAGAAACAAGAAAATCACAGCTTGCCAATAAAAAATTGAAAATTTTACATTTCAGCTTGCCATAACATTTCTCAGCATATTTAGAATATCAAAATTAAAAACTTTTTCTAAATATTAATTGCTTCTTTAATTTGCAGGAGAGATATAAAAAAAAAAGATTTTTAATAAAATAAATAACTGATTTCTAAAAAAATAACATATATTAAATCATTTAGATTTAGTCTCTTCTTCTTTCAGTTACGCCATTAAAAGTATCAGTTGCTGCCCTTCTTCATTTCTGAAATTTTCCATGAAGTCTTCTTTTTTTCCAAAATCTTATTTTTTTGAAGTCATCGAAAGCAGAGTATACATCAGGTTTAAATTTTTTAGGACCATTAGGAAGCTTAGAAACAAAGGCATCTTATTTTTTGTTAAAATTTAAAGGAGAGTTTTTGTCAGAACTTTTAGTGGCAGAATAAACTTTTCTTTAGCTTTTTAAGTGGAGCAATAGTCATTCATTAACTTTAAGTTGTTTCATTAACTCTTAACAATATTGAATAATCAAGAGATTGTTTTATTATCTCTTTATCAAAGATGATAGAAATCTAGCTTTAACTGATCTCTCTTTATTTTTGTTAGAGTTAAAGCCATTATAGATTTGAAGCAATATTGGAGAATGCTTTAGTTAAAGCTATCAAATTATAAGTTTTAGGGAGCCAAAAAAGTAAAAAGAAGTAATATTGTATTTTGTTTCAGTTTTCTGGCAGTAAAAAAATCCTAATGTTATTGTATGCCTCTATCTATTTTCTTTGTAAATGTAAATTTTAAATGTAAATGTCCTATTTGTTTCAGCAGAAACTCATCCAGCTTTGTTTGTTTCTTGTATTTTATTTTCCATGTCATCCTGGATCTCTTTCTGTTTCTTGTATTCTATTTTAACAAGTCTGTTGCAGGTCCATATGTAACTCAGTCTATTTGTTTTGTTGTTTTTCTATGAAAGTGTCTATTTTAGTATCCATTTTTTCCAGTTTTTCAAGTGAAAGTTTGATTTAATCGGAGTTTTCTGAAGTTTATATTATTAGTGAAAGCTTTTGATACAACTCCACAAAACAAAATTATTCAAGTGATGCATCATTTGAATGTCAACAGCTGTCTTGTAAATTGGTTTAAATGATGGTTAATTGGTACTAAACCATTTTAGGATCAACAAGAATCTGCCACAGGGCTTATTGCTGAGCCTTGGTTTGACATCTTTATGTCCAATATTCTTGTCCCTGGTTTAAGATATTTATGTCCACTATATCTATAATAGATGTGTGTCAAATACAGAAACTAAAAATAGGATGTATGGTGTCATTCAGTAAGGATCATGCCATAGTTCATGATTACTTGGATAGGTTTAAATAACACATGGTTTAATGCAAAGAAATATATTGCATTACATAAGGGTTATAATAACGATAAGTATATGTATACTATTAATGTAAATATACTAACAAAGGCAGAAGAATATAAAGACCTGAAAGGGTTAGTGTCACATAATGTTTTGGGTAACATACAAATATCAATAGAAGAAAATGTTTATTTATTTGATTTTTTTTACCAGGAAGGTCCATCTGGGCACTGAAATGCCTATTGTCAATGGAGGCTTGGTGAGAAAAGTTACAAAACAAGGATAGAAATACATTTTTGAGAACTCAAAAGAAAAACGGTCAATCAACATTATTTGCAAAGTATTTCAAAGCAAACAGTCAATAAGCAATGCCCCAGGATTCAATAAAATCCATGTAGGCTCCGTGTAGAACCTATACAGAATGTACCTGTGTGCACAGCCATAGTTACACTCTGTTAGCGAGCCATACATATTAATTATGATGCACTGCCAAGGTAGATCAGAGCTACATCATAGATATTAAATCCATGCAAGCAGCAGTGTAGAGGCTGTCTCATAGTTGTGGACTGTCCATAAAACATCTGGGCAAGTGTTAAGCACAGGACAGTAATATATATTTTTTTAATTTTATGTCCTGTTTGTGAGGTGCAGCATGATGCTTAGTGATACCCAGCTGCACTTATACATATGCACCTAACATCTGCTATATATCTAAAAAAGAAAACAGATGTAATTAATTGAATTTTTTTTCTTTCTCTCCCTGTTTGTATGTTGCTTAGCAACACTGTCTGATATCTAAAAATAGAAACCGGATATATTTAATTGTAGTTGTTCTGCAGTGCTGAGCAATGCAGAAACTCGTGCAGCTTTGCTGTGCAACACTAACAGGTATCTTAATAGTATATATGATGATATACAGCTTCTCTGTAGTATCCATCAGCTAGATAGGTTGAGTTGTTATCTATAGTGTATTATACAATGACCCCCCATTAATATTCCAAAACGTACACGCTGATTGGTCAGCATGCCCATTGCAAATCAGACTTATACTAATGGAAAAAGGTCCGGTCGCCTGGACTTTTTCCATTAGTATAAGTCTTGGATTTTTTTGTGTTTTTGTAGCAACAGAGAATGGAAGAGCTCCGTTGCTGTAATCTTGCTATGTTAAACGAGTTTAACATAGCGAGATCTCTTAAAAAAAAAGCAAGGGAGATCTTTCTTTCTCCATTGCTTTTTTTAAAGCTATCTCACTATGTTTAACTCTTTTAACATAGCGAGACACATTTAAAAAAAGCAACAGAGATCTTCCTTTCTCCGTTGCTTCCACACACAGCTCTGATGTACTGCGTAAGCATACACATGCACAGTACATCAGAACTGCTGCAGAATACTGGACAGCTGCGGAAGGGCAGCACAGAGGCATTATACAATGCCATTATTTAAGAAAAGTAAGTATTTTTTCTTAAATAATGTCATTGTATAATAGCAATAACCCACTTCTGGGTGTGGGTAATGCTGGATTTACACACGGTTGTCTTTGTTTGGCCACTCGGGCTTTGCCCTCATGACCAAACCACACCAACTGTGGGTAAATCCAGCATTACCCACACCCAGGTGTGGGTTATTGCTTAAGTAGGTCTCTGGTTTGAGTCCTGATCAGTCATACATTTTGCATGTATTGCTTTGAACAGGAGGCAGATGACTGAAACATCAGTTTAATTTAAAATTAAACAATTTTTACATTTAGCAAAGCTGCATAGTGCTAAGCTCTGCTTAAACATGGCCAAGGGTCTACTTCATTTGCTCTTTGCTAAGCTATGCTTAAACACGGCTTGTGTGAGTTTGCACGATGCTCAGCTTTCCTGAAATGGTTTGTGCGAATTTGTGCAATACTAAACGACGTGCTGCATTTTTGAAAGTTGCACTATGACATGTAAGGGTGGAAATGCACCCTATATAATGGCCAGTTGGCAGGAATCTGGCATCATTGTTTGGAGTTCTCACTTGGCTGTTGATATGCCTGATGGGGTTGGTGATGGAGCATGCTTTCGGGTGCAGAGATGGGGTATACAGGTGTCCAAAGTGTTTGTTGAAGTCCGGGTCAAAAACCATGAACCCCAGCTGCTGTAAGGCAATTACCAGGGCCCAGAGTGTACGTCTGAGGCCTGGGATCATTTGGCTAGGGAACCTACCAGTGCTACTGGCATCCCCTGCACTGGTGAGCAGTGTCATTACCACTATGACAACGTGAAGGGTAGAAAGAGGGGAACTTTGGAAACCTGGATCCAAGAAACTTGGGCTGGGCTCACCTCACAGATATGTAAGTATTTGTCCCAGTGATTTATAAATATACAAACTTAATGTGTGCAAAACTGGTATGCATAATGCTTTACTTCTCTTACAACAGCTGCAGAAGAGAGGACTCACAACGTCCAGTCCCATGCAGGGTGTCTGGCCAGGATGAGGTGTGAGTGTGATAAGTAGGGAAAAATTAAAGCAATAACCTAATGCATGAAGTACTGTCAAGATAAAAAAAATATTTGCAGAGTTTGCAGTCCTAATAGTCAGGTATAACATACTTGAGAAATGTAATATGTTTAGTAATGTGTCAGTGCCTACCTGAAGTGGTAAACCAAGTTAAGTCAAGTAACCATGCATTATTGTGTAGTATAGCTTACAAACATCAGTTGAGGCTGGGGTCTACCCAGATGAACAGTCACTGTTCTGCTGTGCTCATTGTGTGAAATATGCTGTAGGTTGCACTCAGGTAATGATGAGGGTAAATGGGCTATTACTTAAAGGTCTGACACAGCTATACATGCTGTACATGTCAGACTTGAAGCAACAGAAATAAATAGAATTTAAAGGGTGATGGTGCTGTGATATATACTGTTTCAAACAAAGAAGTGTTCACTATTCTTGTAGTCACTGCATGTGTGCTCTAATCTAACACCAGTCAACTGTACAAAGGAAATGAATAGAGACTGCTAAAAAAAAGTGTCTAATAAATGTAGTGCAATACCCACAGTAACTTTCAATCCTGTGTTATGGCCATTTGTAGTCAACTAATGCTGTATATTCCTCTCACTTCGGGAACAAGGTGTAGGAGTAAGGTAGCTCATGTTCTGGGCAGATATCCATGTGAATAAGTGCCAGATTTTCAGGAGCAATATCAATAAAGTGTAAAGAAGGATTGTGCCTTGACAAATAATCTCTTCCAATAAATGTGATGTATTCCTGTATGCACTGCCATGTCTTTTCTAATCTAACATCAGTCAGCTGTTAAATTTAGTGCACATGTTCCCTGGAGACAAAGCTTTGGGGTTCTAATCCAATGACAGTCAACTAAGACATCATCGGCTTTCTAGTCTAATTCATGTACATGAACATATCTCTCGACTGTCACAACTTTTTGGAATGTAATGACTAATGCCTCATATGCCTGGTCCTTGATTAGTATATAAATGACATTACTTGGAATGCAATTTATTGGCAAATGCATTTACAGAACACCTTGGTTGTAATGTATGAGCTCACTATGTAAAACAGTTCCCTGTAGTTGTGTACCTGCATTTGTTATTGCTTGGTCCATACTATCCCATGCTAACAGGTTGAAGGGTATGTACATGCCACATCGTCTATATAACAATTGGAGTCACTGTATACACACATGACACTGCACACCTGTAGACGTATGTATTATTAGTCTGTGTAGTAATATCACCTGCGAGGTCACTAATGGTATGTTTTTCCCTCTCTCCCCACCCCTTATCTTCTCTAATTTATTAGTATGAAATTTATTAATTTATTACCGTTATTTGTTATTATGTTTTGATATTAATATATTCTTTTAAATTAACTGTTATGTTGGCCTTATGGGTTATGCCATATTGGTTTGCTGCTAAAATACTGTTAAATTATTTATTGTTGTGTTTCTCATAATATACCTTAATATGTATTTTGATTAATCAGTATTATGTTCCATTATGTTAATGCTAACATTCATTTGGTTAGTACTAATCTTACCTTATGTTTATATCTAATTTACTACAGCACAAAAAGGTAGGCCGGTTCCAGGCAATCCACCTACCTTGCCTCCACTGACCATGGCACTGGGGCCCAGAACATCTGGGCCGCAGCCTGGTGGTGCCCTTCTGCTGCCCCTGCACTACCTGTGGTGTTGGGTAGTCCTACCCCATGGGCTGGGGCTGGGCTGCCCTCTGGGAGTGGAGGTGGAGGGGGTGATTTTGTCACCCATCAAGAAATGCCAAGTATGGTTCACCAAACTATCGGTGACTTCCTGCACTGGATGGAGAGCATGCTCACCATCCTGGCTGTACAGACTCACCCCAGACACCAGCCTCCACCACTGCCACCACAGGGGCAATGAAGGAGCAGTACTGACAGTCCCATGGGTGAGGAATTGAGTCACACTGTTACTGTATGGATGCTCATGGGACTGGGATTCCACAACACCCTCCCCGTCCAGGGTGTACACTCCCCTCTTGTGTCATACACTAACCCTGTCTGCTGTCTTTTCTGTCTGCAAAAGCTTCCTCAACTTCCCAACTTACCTCCCCTACATGTAGCTATGTCTCTTCCCAAACATTCCACTCTCACGTTAAAAAAAATGGGCACCTGTCCCCAAAAAAAATGTTGTCCCCATACATAGCTCTACATTTAGCAAATATGCCCACTGGGCACACTTAATTTGGTCCAATTGGCTTAAAACTGCAATTAGGTTGTTGTTACTCCTCTCTGGGGGTGACAGTCCAAATTCAGCTAAAATATGTGTCATACCGCACATTTGTTGGTGATGAAGAAATGGATAGCAATGCGTCTTTCCTACATATCCCTACCTGACTTTCAGTGTGTTTTTCCCCTTCTTGCACCCCTTTTCACCACTGTCCTAGCTCCCCATTTTTCTTTTTGTGCACTGCATCACTTAACTATGCTAAATAGTGCTATACTGATATACGCTTTTGGAACAATATTAATCACATTCAAGATGTACACCTGTCTCCTGTTTCAAGCCCACAGCCCTCCTATTTACAGAATAGTGGATCATCCAGCCAAGCCACACAGCTGCTAAGGAAAGCAAGTGTTTTAAGCAAAATATAGTCATGCTGTAGTTCCCCTCATTAAATATGTTTAAACAGTGCTTCACATCATGCCACACCGCAAGCAAATCAGCTAAAAGATTCATATAAAGGCACACTAATAAGCTTAGATGTAATTGAGGTATCTGATAGCAGGTAACCCTGTAGTTATGTCTACAACATGTAAGAACACACTTTATAAAACATTAATAGAACAGATGATGTTAACTGGGACTCTGTTATAAAAACACAGCACTCTAAGACCATACACATACTAATAGATATAAGTGCAATATTTAACAGCAGATAATTGCAGAATGATACGAACAACATGTGGAAATTCATCTGCCATGACAGTGATTCTGTAGCTCAGGCTGTAAAATGCATTGCAAAAATAACTTTTTGCTACACATGGTCCTGGGTTCAAGTATAGCTGCATCTACCAATAAAAATACATGTATGTGGCCATTAGTATTATAAAGTGTGATATGTATGTCTGTCTCATCACCTATTTAAACACCCAAAACAGTACAGTTGGAATGTCTGCTTCTATATTATAGAAGACAAAGGCCTACAGATAGGACCAATCTCACCCTACTCTTAGTGCAACAGGTAAGGCAGCAGGCTGAATTCCCACTACACGTTGAAGTGTGTACTCAGATTGTGCCCCAGTAATATCATACTGCAGCCTACAATGCTTTGCTGGTGATATCACTGACAAAACTGAGGAAGTCCCTAGTGGGGAATGAAAGCGTTTAACTCAACGTTTTTATTCAGTGTATGCAATTGCTGCTTGGTATGTTCTGATTGTTTATTGTGGAACATTTCCACCTGGATTTTGGAATAAAGCTGTGTTTTTATCGATCACTGGTGTCACATTGTGGATTACAAAGTTTGTATTGTTACGTTACCTAATTTGATTAGCCATTTTTTCTCCATATTCTTTAATAGCTGATACCAACCTGATTTGTTGTTTCTGTTGTCCTTTATTCTATCAATAACTGTAAATCTAAACATGGCTTTTGGGTGTTTTTCTGTATGTTTGTATAAAGCATTTGTTGTTTTTTTAAATCTGATGTCACTTAGATGTTCTGATATTCTGAATTTGACACATCTAGATGCCTGTCCCACATAAAAGGCTGAACAGCTACAAGTAGCAATGTAAATAACCCATTCAGACTGACAATTAGCAAAGAAAGATATACTGAACACTTGTCCACTGTTTTTACTAGTAAATTCTTTGGTCTTCAGCATACTTTTACAGTGGGTGCAGTGTCCGCATGGAAAGCAGCCCTTCAAGGGCCCACCTTCTAATGTAATTTGTGTTAAGCTGTTGTTAATTTTATTCCCTTGTTTGTAGTGATTAATGAATGAACCAATGTTCTTGCCCCTCCTAAAGGAAAAGTGGCATGTATCATCCAAGAGCACACTGAGCTTAATATCAGCGAGTAAGATATTCCAATGCCTGCGGACACTGTTGATAAGGACATCTGTGTTCCTGCCATAGATGGTGACTAAACTGATTTGGGAGTTATTATTTGGAGTTTTCTCACTGTATTGAAGTAGACTTTCTCTCTTCTGGTTGGTGGCCCAACATTTGCCTTGATAGATGTCCCCTTTTTTGTGGCCCACTGTCATTAAATCTCATAACCAAATCTGACTCATATGCATGGTAAGTGTCAGCATCCGAACAGATCCGCTTCAGGAGGAAGAATTGTGACTTTGGAATGTTTCTGCATATATGAGGAGGATGAAAGCTGGTGGCATGAAGCAGGGAGTTATACTGGGGGTATTTACGATAGACCTCAGATGTCAATGTATGGTCAGCTTTCCTAATTACTAATACATCCAAAAAGGTAATTCTATCAATATTGAACGTAATCGTAAACTGGATACCGCATTTATTCTCATTCAAATAGGTAACAAACTCCTTGAGATATGCAATATCAGACCTCCATACCAGCTGGTAACCATCCAAATATCTCCTCCATATGTCAATCTCATCTATGTAAATGTTGTGAGTCCTATCGTAAATGATCTATTCTTCTATGCAGGCCATAAAGAGATCGGCATATATTGGAGCAAATGAAGCCCCTATTGCAGTCCCTTTGGTCTGTAAATAACAGTTGTTCTCATAATATATGACATTTTTGGTTAATACATGCTCAGCCAAGCAGAGCAAAAATGTATTAAAGCCAGATGGATATAATTCAGACTTGAATAACCAATGTTCCAAGGCCTCCAAGCCTGCCCAATGGGGAATGGTAGTATATAATGCAGAAACATCCAAGTGCACATGTCTCACCCTGCTTCCAACTGCATGTCTGATGTAACATGTAGAAGCTCTATGGTGTCTTGTATTCTTGCTCTGACACATTTGAGCAATGGTTTAAGGAGTAATGTCAAGAACTGTGAAAGTGGTTCGGTAATTGAACCTTTGCCCGAGACAATAGATCTGCCTGGAGGGTTTTGTAAATTTTTGTGAATTTTAGGTAAGAAATATATGTACTGAATACAAGGGTCAGTAACTGTGAGATGGTGAACAATATTGTCTGTTATAATCCCCCTCCTCCCTGGCAGAATGCAAAAAATCATCTATTTGTCTCTTGAAACCAGATGTAGGGTCCAATACCATATGTGTGTAATACTGATTGTCAGAGAGTTATCTCATAGCTTCTGAATTATATAAAGGCCAATCCTGTACAACTATTGCACCACCTTTCTCTGCTGACAATATTACCAGTTCTTTGTTGGCTGCCAATTCATGTATAATGTCCATTTCTTTCATGGACAGATTGTTATGCCTAAAACGAGTTTCCCTGTAATTAAAATGTAGATCTTTCAGAATGGAATTGTAGAACATGGAAACATTCAGATGCATGGGTGGAATGAAATTTGATTTATGATATCTGAAACCTGAATATGATTCTGAGTCGGGTTCTGTTTGAAAAAATTATTTCAAGTTAAATAGTCTACAAAAATCAGAAACATATTTAGCAAATGTATCTTCAGGAACAAAGAAACCAGGTATGAAATAAGACCTTTATTCAATTGTTTCACATGCATGGGAGAAAATTCAATGGATGAGATGTTTAATACATTATTTACTTCTGTACTATGAGCCTCAACAGCTCTTCCATGCTGCCATGCTGTCCACTCCTGTGCCCCCCCCCACTTTCGCTTGACCCTAAAGGGGTGGAGGAATTTCTCCTCTTGGATACTGGTGAATCTGAGGCATGTTGTGTATTGGACTCTAAGGCTGGGGAGGACTCATCCCCTGATTCATCACAACTGGATGTATTAGATTTCTTGAGGATGGATCTGAGTCTTTTTCTTTTCACTACCTTCATGTTTGTTAGTCGAAAAGCGGTGCCCACCCTCATAATCGGTGAGTTCTCGGTGGAACTTTCTCATTTTTTTTTCCTTATGCATTTGCTCTAAGGTTAAGAGATCTTGACCTAGTTTCTTTAAATTGTTTTGTTAACCCTCCTGTCTCTCAAATTTAACAATTTCAATACACATATCTGTGATTTCTGAAATATTTTTGTCAATGATCCTGTCATAGTGTGATGCTAAAATCCTAACAAATTCCATTGATGTTTTGTGCTGGGCCACAGCCCGTTGTTCTAACAGGGTGGAGTCCGCATCAGCATCAGGAACAAGAAGTTGTGTGTGGACTCTCAGGCCTCTAGGTGATATATCTTTTGCTAGATAAGCCTTAAAAAGTTTGGCATGCCACACATTGGCCATCAATGTCCTCATGCTTTAATCAATTTATGAAATTCGACCTCACATTTATTTGCTGTCAAAATAGCTTCATTACCATTATGTTCACCCTGATTGGAAAGACCAAACACCGCCAGATCATCTCTATCACTGGACAAGTGTTCGATATATTTTTCTTTGCTAATTGTCAGTCTGAATGGGTTATTTACATGGCTACTTGTAGCTGTTCAGCCTTTTATGTGGGACAGACATCTAGATGTGTCAAATTCAGGATATCAGAACATCTAAGTGACATCAGATTAAAAAAAAACAACAAATGCTTTATACAAACATACAGAGAAACACCTAAAAGCCATGTTTAGATTTACAGTTATTGACATAATACAGGGCAACAGAAACAGCACATCAGTTTGGCATCAACTATTAAACAATATGGAGAAAAAAATAGATAATCAAATTAGGTGCCTTGTTTTCTCCAGGACTGAATGAATACTTTTAACATGTTCAATGAATTGATGCAATTTACCTAAAGTAACCTCTGGTGGGGCTATACTATTAATAGGAGCGTGTTTGCTTTGTGGATTTAATGCACTGAGGAAGGCTGGATTAGATAGTTAAAACCAGTCTGCTCTATTTTTGTTTTATATGTTCTCCTATATTTAATAAATCTACTATAGTCAGTTTGCTGGCTCTACAGATTTTTTTTTTTGTTTGGATATCACAGACAACCACAACTTACATACATACATGGCAGATGAGATAGACGCAAGGGTTGCCAGCACACACTCCACAGGGGATTACCATGGCATAACACATGATCTGGCAGTTGTCCACCTGCCTGACATCATAGCTAATGTACACCTACCTGTTTTCCAGGACACACCAAGCATTTTGGCTTACATTGTCTTACTGATACCATTGGCTGACACACTTACCTGACACACATAACTTACTTGGCTACACTCACTCTGGCTCTGCCTATAAAACAAGGCTGCCACAGGTCTCACACTTACTCTTATAGCTTGTTGTCCTGCAAAGTGTTCACCCTTTCTTCCTGTGCCTATTGCCTGCAACATCATCTTTAGCTTCAGCCTGTAGCACACACATTTGTATGTAAGTAGTAGCTACTACAGACATTCTCTCTGCCATGACATAGGATCTGTCCCCCACTACTTTCCAATCCAACATAGAGAAAGGGGTTGCAATGTACATTGAAAGTTTATATCTTGTTCAGTGGTTACATGGGATTGGCTGATAATAATGCAAATCAGATGTGCTGGCTGTAATTATCAGTTCAGAAGCACAAATTGGTTCAGAGGCAATCATTTCCTAATAGAGAATATTGTTACAAAGGCAAATGGCTAGGTAGGGAAAACATTGTGCATGAGCGTAACTTTTCATGATCAACTTGTTGGCACAACATTCATATATCTGCCTCATTCAGCAGAGAGGTATTGTACTCAGCACATTTTGTTTCCAACATGATGCATATTTGTCCATGTATTTAGGGGGAATGGTGATTACAGCAGTAAGCCTTGCATGGAACTGTACTTCTGACATGTCATTGATCTGCAGATGAGTTACACCTACAGAGGAACTAGTGTTCAGTATGGGTAGAATGCTCTCTGTTAAACAGGTATACCACACTCCTGAGAATTTCATGTTAATAGAGATTGTAATACTACACTGCTATTTGTGTCACACTGCTTGTTTAGATATTATAAGGGGGTTTACACATATGGGCCACTACTTAATGGACTTTTGCATTGGTTGTGTGACCATACAGCAGTCTCTATCATGGCACAACCAGGGCTAGATGAGTAATGCTACTGACCTACTCATATCCACACTCTTACTATGTTTGCATGGTGTTGAACGTGAAATGTGTAACTAAGCAGTGATTACTGGTAGCCATCCGTTATTACTGTATCTCTGCATACTACACTGCTACATATGTGATCCTGACATATGTTCCCATTTTGTTGTCTTTCAGGAGTTATGTATCCCAGATGCCAGGCCCTTTTACAGAGGCAGAAAATAAAGTTATCCTGGACCTCCTGTCTCAGCAACAAGTCCTGCTGTCCAGGGGAAGGTCAAACAGGGAAGAGTGGGCAGCATTATGAGCTGACCTGGTTCACAATGTGAATGTCATTGGACACCAAAGTAGTACATATGAGCAGGTGTGACACCATGCCATAGTTATGACAAATTCAACCTGCAGAAGAGCAGTAGATGTGGCCAGGGATCATAGTGTCACCAGTGGAGGGCCTGCAGTGGAACAACCACTGTCAACCACAGAAGAATTCCTGGTGAACCGAGGAACACAGGACATCTCACAGCCATCCATCATACAATATGCTGTGACTGTGGGTGCCACCATTTCCACACAAGAGGGGCATCCAGGTATGCTTATCTCGATAAGCATTGGAATAATGTAGCATTCAGTGTTTCACAGTGCACATACCTTTATGTGGGTGGCAGGAATTTTATTTTGGGAGGGGGTACTTGTAGTGTGACTCTCATGCCCAGATTGTGAACCACATACCATGTAACATAGTATATGTTGTAAATGTGAGATATGTGGATGTATTAACCTGTCATAGTGCAACATGGTTTGTTGTTTACATTACCTCTCCTGCAAAGTTTCACAGGAACATCAGGAATCAGATGTGGCCATGATCCAGCTCCTGGTAAGCAAAACACTGCTGTGATACATAAGCAGAACACTGTTGTGATACAGATGTAGATTGAGTGCATTGTAGTTGCTAAAATGTCATCCCAGGTTTGCTGTCTGGATTGATGTACAGTCTGCATGAGTGCCAACCTCACATAGTTTTACCAAGGGAACGCGGTTTACAGTCATACCTATGCCTTGTAGTTGTGACCACACTGATCGAGTTGCAGTATTTGTAGGACAGTTCAGATTGCTTTATGTGTCAGCTATGCAGAGTGTTGACATATGTCAGCAGTGTACATCACTGTTCCTCAAGAAATTCTTGAATAAGTAGCTTATTATTTACAAGCAACTACAGAAGTTTTTATAGAAAGTAATGTCTTCAGGTCCTGGTATATGAGGGCAGGGGTTAAACAATTTTGCAATACTGACAGCATTGTATACAGCTTGACATATATGGCAAAATAGTACTGTAGAGCATAGCAGTGCATGTATCGATGCACAGCTTTTCCCTTTTTATCACAGGTGACATGTGAGGTTGGTCTCTGTCCCCTTCACAACCTGATGTCAGTGTCTCTTCAGACTCTGATGATGATGGTAGCCAAAGTGAGGCACAAGGGGAAGTTGCAGGGGCTAAATCTGTCACAGAGGTTGACATCCTTTTTCTGCCCTCATTATCACGTGCAAAGTCAGTACGCTTATGCATACGCAGTCCCCTAAGGCTACAGAGGATGGGGACATTGAACAGGAAAGTGTGGGTACTATGGCTGCAGTGAGTGTTGATACTGGCCATAATTAGAGATGGTGAGGTTGTACACAAGTGAATTGATAGGGGTGCTTATAGAAGGCCTGCTGTCCTTCAACCATCTGTTGCAGGTGTCCTGTCACGTGTCACTCGGCATATGTTTAGGGCCATCATGGAGGTACAGGCATGTTCTGAAAGGACCTCCAGATGAATGCTCAGGGTTATAGATGCAGCACAGTCTGACATCCGTGACTGCCTCCACTGCATTGCTGATACCCTGGATCATCTGACTGATGCAGTGTAAAGACAGTGGTCTGAGAGAGATCTCAGATTATCTGTCTTGGATGGTCATTTTCTGAGATGAAACATTTGGTTGGAGTTAAGCTTCAGACCTGTCAATGTAGTTCAGCAACTACATCAGCTGAGAGGCCACGTGGCCATGCTCACACTCATTCCTGTAGTGGCAGTACATCAAGCACCACAGAGGCAAGTGTGCTGTCCACACCGAGACATGGCAGGCCATGGGGTTGTGGTCCTAGGTGGTCCCATTGAGGACACAATCCCAGCAGACAGCAGTCACTCTCAGGTAGTAGTGCTGCTTATGACCTAGGGCATGGAGGTGCCAGTGCAAGTCCTGGCATAGGCAGTTCCTGTGTTCTGTGGCAGAGACAGTGAACTGTCAGCTCTGCCATGCATGGTTCAAAACTGTCCAACATACAGTCACATAGGGCTAGCACTGAGCTTGACTGTGTGCATTCAGATACTCACACACCACTGTCAGAATCAGGTCACCTGCAGACACACACAGCACATTCCATGGTCCATCTTGCCTCCTTCACTTCCTGACGCACACACATGCTTGCCAATCTATTGGGTCAGCCTAGGCCTCCTGTACCACAACACAACACCCTGTGCAAGTGATGATACCTGTGCCACATCCCTGTCATTTTTGTCATTGATGCATGGAAATGAAGCTATGTGTCTGATGCACAGGCTGACTACCTAAATTACTATGTATTCCTTTAATCTACTGTTGCCTTTCACATGCTACTTGTACTGGTCACTGACAGATATTGTCTGCTTGTGATTGTACTGAGTACACCACATTATGTTGTGTAGATTAAGTTGGATGATGTTGTAATGGATGTATACTTACAAAATGAATGGTGTCTCACAGAACTGTTTATGTTCCAGATTCAGAATTCTTTCAGACACACTTATGGTTACAGTGCTACAATAAACCTGTAACCATCAGAGTCCAGGAAGGAATGTCAACACAGAAGCAAAATGTCTTCACAAAGGTAAAGTAGTATAGGTGCATGGCTCCATAGGTTCATATGTGTATCACAGACTAACAGGGACAGTGACGTCATGCAGCTTACTCCTGCATCTGTAATCTCTGACATGATGCAGTTCCCTAGATAAGTGTAAACAGGGTTTTGGGAGCTGACACATCTGCATGTTGTGGAATAGGAGATGCATCATCTATAATCCTGTGTCCATTACAGACATTTGTCCTCATCCAGTTATGATTGCCTTGTTTGACATCTCATTGTGTTACTTACATATAATGTGCATTACAGCAAAAGTGTGGATCACATGGATCAGGAACTGTTACATGTAGTGTAGTGTCACAGTCACATACCTGTCTCCCCAGCATGACCTATTTATACCACAGTCAAGGTACACCTGTGTACAATAGGTATGTCCTATACTAGTCTTTTCTTGGATGTGCAGGTGGTACACAGTGGGACCTGACAGCTCCCTGTATGGCAGCCATATACCTCCCCTCCAAAGCATGTAGGGGACAGAATACACTTTTTCAGCCTTGATACAGTCTGCATTGGACATGTTATGTACACTTTTGGGTTACTGTGGGACCTCTCTGGCTGTTACAGGTGTCCGATATGCCTATGTACTTACATACCGCAGGTGTCATTGCACTCAATGATAGATGTGATGAGTGCCTCATACAGTGTAACAATGACATTCTGGGATTTATATGCAATACCTTTATCTATAGGTTTTACAAAATGCATGAAGTCCTACATCTTACTGATCAGTGAAATTCAAAGGCTACATCACTCTCTGTGTCCATAAGTCCCTGCCTACTGGGTCAACTATTGGAGGTGTGCAGACAAAAGATATTGTCCAGGGGGTGGTTAACTGCCAAATGTATAGTACTGTGCATTCCTTGGCATATCGTATTTGAAAATGGCTCTGACAGAAACTGAATGACTGTATCAACCCATCCTGGGTAACTGCTGGTTTTGTGTGTGAAACATTGACAGTCCCTTATTTGCAATCATCTGCAAATGTAGCCAATTTGAGGTCATTGACATTAACCATGACTGCAGAGAAGGGAATGGTTAGGAGGGTTAGTCCTAGGAATGATGTGTGTGGGTAGTCCACTGGTCACTGGGCTTATTGTAGTGTTGACCTACAAAATCCTGTCTTCCCAGTTAATGACTGTCAGACACTTGGCTATCCAACGGCTGAAATACAAGTTTGAAAAACACCTCTACAGTGTGACCACAATGTCTGATGGCCTAATCATAATGAATGTGTTATCAGGCTATGGAAGGTGGGATGAGTAATTTTTCCTTCATCCATAGCAGTCTGTAACAATCAATTCAGTCCGAAGCTTAGGGTAGGCATGATCTGACCTTGAACAACACAAACTGCATTTGGACCCATGTCTGCAGGTGTACTACATTGTTACCGATCATTTCCATGATTAGTCTTTTCATGGCTGCAAATGTAACTCTACTGAGACATCTGGGGCACCAGTTGTCACCGCATTCTAGCTACTTGTCCTCTGTGAAGCTATGTATTGAATTTAATTCCAGCATGATATACAAGAATATAGTCTGCCAACATGTCTCTGTCTGTAGAGACCATAGGCAAGCAGTGTGGGGGGGATTCATACACACACCCTGGGAAAGGTAAAGAGGCACTGTTCACACAGTTATCCTGCAGCTGTACACCACTCAAGCAGTGTGTACTGTGCTGACACAATTACCTTGTGAGGAATGCTAACAAGAGGGGAGTTCCCTGAATTGCTGCTGCCTGGCTACTACAACTGCTGGTCTCAGCACTACCACTCTCTCCTGAGATACCATGTCCCTACACTTTGTCTCTCACCAAAATCAAAATCTTAGTACCAAACACCACATGAGGAGCAGGCCACAGCCTGTTTCTTCATCCACATAGTTGTCCCACTTCATGCAAGGCTCTTTAGCCTTGACATACCCTTTACCAGGTAGATGCCTTCAGGGCAGTCATTACAGAGTGGCATGCATTATGCCTAGTATTCCAGGGTTTTTAGGATTTCAGTAGGGTGATGTGTAGATGGTGAGTTAGAGCACAGCTGCAGTGTCACACTTGTTGTATCTTTCAGCTTTTCCCAGTTAGGGGTCACCACAGTGGAACTCCGGTCCACTAATGAACGAAGGTACGCCCATTCACACTATGATGTACAATGTCCAGTGACATACACATGGAAGGTTGCAAGCACCATAGTGGCACTGATCCCTGTTAGGTGACAATGTCACAGCAGTTCATACAGCCTGACCATCATCAGTGTCATGGTGTATGTTTGCATGCCATGGATCTGAGATGTACTGCAGAGGGGTGGCCACCTTTGGCCAAAGTGTGTGTACCCACACTTGTCCTATGTTATGTCATACTGTACATTTATGTAACAGAAAATATGTCTGTGTTCCCATATCATGTAACACAACAAGCAGTGTGCTGTCTGGTCGCCTGACAGGCAGTGCAGACTAACAAGGCCAGAGTAATGACCGCAGAGTTGAACAAGTTCTGTGTGCATGTATACACAGATATCTAGATCTTCACTGCAAGGTGTGCCACCTGTGCAACTGCATAGACTTGGCTGTAGCTGACAGGAGGACAGGAAGCACCTCATGGCACAGGAAACTGGGAGCAGTCATAGTCATCTCCCAGTTAGATCATCCTCCCACAAGTGTCTTCATGAACATATGCTTGTTCACATACTCAGGGCTGTAACCCCATGCAAATGTGTATGTAGTATCATTTCCACTGGTAACAGTAATGTTCCTGGCAAGTAGCACTTCATTAGCCATATCTGATGTACATACTCAGGGGTGATAAACATGGTCACAAAGGCAAGGCCACACAGGTTTACACCTACTTTACCATAGATCACCATGTCTCCAGAGGAGTAAGATGGGTAGTATATCATGCTCATGTCATTAGTGAAGCCACTGTCACTTGATGCTTATAACCTCTGTGTACTCTTCCTTCAGCATGCCAATATTTCACTGCAATGGTCATTTTTTCATGTGCCTTTGCAAGCACCATTGGGAATTGGATATAACACAAACTTTCCTCAGAAGGGAACTTCAAGTCCCCAGTATCTGACCTACAGGGATAGTATGCAATTACTGTCATTGTAGCTTGTGTCATATAGACCACTCAGAAGTGATCTCTGCCTTGCATACAGGGCAATGTGTGACCCTGGCATATTGGACATGCTGCAACTCTTTTTAGTGGAATGGTACATGTTTTACCTGCTGTAAGGACACAGGATCATAAGATCATAGTAATTTACTAGACTATTGGCCCTGAGGCCCTTACAAGCCTGGACAAGAATTTAGCCTGTGTTCCAACATGTCAGCACTGATGCCCCTCTCCAGCAAGGACACAGGTGGAATCCCAGGGGTGTATTTTCCATCCCCATCTAGTTATCCAGGTTGCGCTTACCATGGGTTAAAGAGGTATTCAGCTTGATGTTGAGATGGAGTCTATTCCTCAGAAGGGGGGAGTCTCTGGGACACAAATCTGTCCCATCAACAAGTCCTACTGATGTCACAGACCAGGACGAGGTTGCACATGTGGGTTAACTGAGTGGATCTTGACTTGCAGATACACAGCAGTTTCATCAAGTTGGGGTCTGAGATTGCTGTGTATGCCAGACAGAAGCCACCATTGAGGACTCTGCATGAGAGTAGAGGGGCAGGGATTTTAGCCTATCTGTGTAGGTTAGATGATGAAGGTTGTGGATTCTTCTGGTGAGGAACCTCTGTGGTCTTTCCAGCTGCTGCATGTGCATTGTGAGGTACATGCCAAAAGGGGCATTGTACTCAATAATGGATCTTATAAGGGAAGAATACATGGATGTCATGACCCCCATGTCCCTGGATGAGATACCCTTCCTAATGAGGTGGGCCATGTAGAAAGCTTTCCATACAACGGAGGGGATATGACAACCAAACGTCATTTTGCTATCAACCTGGGTCCCTCATGACTGATTGGGTGCTTAAGTCCTTATTATTATTGTGATAATTTGTGCAGACATCACTCTCCTCAAATGGGATGATGAGGCAATTTTTAGCATTCAGTTTAAGGCCATGTTTCTGGCATCAGGCATTTGTTTGGGCGAGAAGTCCACAACCGGCCACAATCCAAACTCAGGTTTAATAAAAACGTTTGGAACAATATCTCCTCAGCTCTCAGCCTTCCTGGAGTAAGTGTTGCTTGCATCAAGTTGTTGGATATTTGTTTGGGTGAGACCCTCTTGGAGGATGTCCACATCACTAGGGGAATTGATGACAGCACCCAACGTTCAGTCATCTGCAAACTTGGTCAGCCATAGCACACTGGTTTTGGCCTGCACCTCAGAAAAGTATATCCCAAATGACAGCAAATGGACCAGTGTGAGAGTAGAACCCCTACCTATCTAGTGTTTCACACTATAGATCACAGTATTTTCAGCATATGCCAGGGCTTAAGTCTGATGTTACTATGGCAATTGGTAGTGTTAAGGTACATGACATCAGCAGGCCTTGTGGAAGAGAGGGGTATGGAGGCTGGCAGCAACTGTACATGTGCAGACCTATTGAAATGTGGGATTATCATTTGTTATGTAGGGGAGGCATACATACACCAAGCAGACTGGAGTGAGATTAGAACCTCTACTTATCTAGTGTTGCACACCACAGATCCCAGTATTTACAGCACACACCACAGCTTAACTCTGACATTGCAATGGCAATTGGTAGTGTTAAGGTACATGACATCAGCAGGCCTTGTGGAAGAGAGGGGTTTGTAGGCCATCAGCACCTGCAAGGACCAAAAAGTGCAGGCCCATTGAAATGTGAGATTACCATTTGTTAAGCAGGGGAATGCATGCATGCGGGTTCACTTCATAATCTCGAAATTTTGAAATATCGAATTTCAAAATCTTGAGACTATGTAGCCAAAACCCCTAAATACCGAAAGACCAGAAATGTGAAATTCAAAATCCCGATGTTCAGAGATATTGAAGTAGCACTTCTGGTGTTGTGCTTTGTTGATGGATAGATGAAAGTTCAGGTAAATATCTATGTGTAAGTGTGTTGGTTAGGGGCTATAGTGTGTGTCAGTGTGTGTTGTGACTGTGATGTGTGTGTGTGTGTGTGTGTGTGTGTGTGTGTGAGGGACTGTAAAATGAGTGGGTGTGAGTTTCCCTTGTGTGTCTGTTTGTGCGATCTCGGAGTTAGTATATTTAAGTAGGAGGGTGTAGTGTAGGATGATATATTTTATTGTGGGGGGAAGTTGTGTGTGTGTGTATGTTTATGTGTGTGCTGTATGTGTGTTGTACGTTCGGTATTTTGAATTTCGCGCTTCTGGTCTTTCGTCATTTAGGGTTTTCGGCTACATAGTCTCAAAATTTTGAAATTCAATATTTCAAAATTTTGAGATTGTGTAGTGAACCCATGCATGCATACACACACGCACACACACACACGCACACACACACACACACACACACACACCAAGTGGACCACAATGAGATACAGATCACCACATTTACAGCATGCACCATGGTTTAAGTCTCTTTTTGCAAGTAAATATTATTGGAGTACATAAACTAGGCTTGTGTTGAACAGCATGTGTGCGCTACAGAATTACACTGCTTCTCAACTGTTCTCTGCATCTAGTAGCCTTGCAGTTAGATAACTGTTGTTTATCTTAGCTATGTGTCTACAGTATCCATTTTGGCCATATGTGGTTGTTTGCATTTGGATGGGCAAGCATGTGGGCAACAACAATGTGCCATGACAATGTGTGCATACACAACATAATACATGATACCACCTATTCACCTGTTGGTGTATGTGCTGTGACATCCAGCAGGCACAGGGGGGTGTAGGGATGTGCATTATGTACTGTTGAGCCCTTACATTTGGTCCTTTAAGCAACATTTTACATGTTATACTGCAGCTTTAATCACTACTATCAGAGTATGTAGGACAATGCAGACATACACAGATATACAAACATATATTTGTAGATAACATGGACAATAAACATACATCTGTAGACAAAAGGGACATAAATATACATGGATGTGTGTGTGTGTGTGTGTGTGTGTGTGTGTGTGTGTGTGTGTGTGTGTGTGTGTGTGTGTGTGTGTGTGTGTGTGTGTGTGTGTGTGTGTGCGCGCGTGTGTGTGTGTCTGATATATGTATATTTCTTATCTAGATGTATGGGTGGAGAAAGACATGTATGTGTTTATTTATTTATTTATTTATTTATTTTATTTTACGTTTGTTGACCGGGCTAGTCCAACTGGATATATGTCCATTTTCAGTAGAGGCCCAGGGAGAAAAGCTCCACTAACAGTTCTAGACATATAGATACAAATGTATTTAAGGCAAGGCAACACAAGTTATTTAGATGATAGGTAAAACATCAATAAATCAAACAAAAGTTTACAAGACAAATGGAGAAATAATATAAACAAGAGGTATAGACAAATACATACTATTCAACAGAGAGTATGCTAGGAAAGGACAGACTACTATAGTACCTTCTATGATACTCTATCTAGTACATAACTTTGTTACCTGATAGCAAAATATATTCGTTCAGAGGTTAGTAGGAAGGAGTGCATAGCAAATGCAGTAGTGAGATAGGCTAGACGAAGTATGAAGGATGAAGTGATTAATCTGGGTTAGTGCATGGACATAGCCAGTTATTCTTAAAGTATTCTTTGAGTTGCTTCTTGAAGAGTGGTGTAGAGGACAGAGATGAAAGTTCTTTAGGGAGAAGGTTCCATGTTTTCCTCATGGAGTTGGAAAACAGAGAGTCCCTGGCTTTATTGTGGGACTTTTGTGTAGATACTTGCAATTTCTTTGCTGAGCATAGGGTAGATAGATTTATGTAGGGGGTAACCAGGCTAGTATGTATAGGTGTTTTACTAGGATGATGGAGGATCTATTGTGTGACAGTAAGCTGGTAAAAGAGAAGCTGATTGTGGAATTCCAGCCAACCCAGTTTTTTTTAGATTATGACAATGGTGGGTTCTAAATGGGGAACTTGTGGCAAATCTGGCAATGTTGTTGTATGAGTTTATAAGTTTGTTGAAGTTATTTTTGGAAAGATTCATATAAATTGGAGAGGCATAGAGGAGGGTAGAGATAAGATGGGTGTAGGCAATAGTAGTTCTAGCTGTAGGAGTAAGGAAGGATTTAATCCTATAAAGGTAGCCTAGCGTTCTGTTCACTGATTTTATTGTGTTGTTTATGTGTGTGTCAAAGGTGAGGTTATTATCAGTTGTTACTTCTAGGAGTTTGGTAGTTGGGTCAGGTGATATAGCAGTACCATTACTGGATAACACTGTGAAGTCTATTTGTTTGGACTTTTTTGTAGGGTTAAAGAGCAGTAATTTGTTTTTTGGGGGGGTCAGGAGTAGGCAGTGCTGTAGGAACCAGTCTTCCACAATGTTCAGTACCTTTTGGGTGAGGGATTGGAGTTCAGTTAAAGAAGTAGCAGAGCATATTAATGTTGAATCATCTGCATATTGTATGCAGGTAGCTTGAGGAATAGTTAAGTTGAAGTCATTAATGAAAATTGAGAATAGGAGAGGGCCCAAAATAGAGCTTTGAGGGACACCTAGGGAGACAGAAAGATTTGTGGAAAGTGTGTTATCCCATAGCACAGCTTGTTCACGGTTCTCCAGGTAGCAATAGAACCATTGTAGTGCTAGTGAATCAAGAGAGAGAGATTTAAGTAGATTAATAATAAGCTGATGGTTAACCATGTCAAAAGCTTTTGAGAGGTCAATGAAAAGAGCAGAAGATAGAATGTTGTTATTACGATTTTTGTTGATGCGGTCAGAAAAGGATAAAAGGGCAGAGGTGATACTATGGAATGGCCTAAATCCATGCTGACAGGTAGCTAGTAAGTTATTTTGGAGAAGGTGATTGAGTAGTTGTCGGTGGATACAGTTCTCCATTATTTTTGGTAAGGGAGAGAGTAAAGCAATTAGTTGAACGTTGGAAAGGTCAGTGGAGTTCCCACCTTTATGTAAAGGGATGATATGGGAGATTTTCCAGATAGATGGGATAGTTCCTTCAGAAATTGTTCTATTTATTAGGATAAAAATGAGATAGGCTATAACTTTGGCTGCTTTTTGCAGGTATTTGGCTGGTAGGAGGTATGCTGAAGGGGTGCATGGCTTCAGTTTTAGGAGAAGGGTGCAAATGAGGGATGTAGGGACTGGTTGTAGGTGGAATGATGGTAGTAAGCTAGATGAGGTGGATGACAGAGATGGTTTAACAGGGGGTTGAGAGTTTGCTAGTAACTGGATAGCTTCAGTAAAGAAGGTATTAAAGGTATTGGCAATATGCTCAGGATTGTTATTGGTGGTATCTGATGGGGTTGGTGTTTTGGTGTGACCTGGGTGTACGAGTGTGTTTATGCCTGACCAGAATTTTTGTGGTTTATGTTTGTGGGTCTGCTGGAGCTAAAAGTAGAAGTTTTTTTTATCAGTCATTATAGATCTTTTAGCAGCATTAAATATATATATATATATATATATATATATATATATATATATATATATATATATATATATATACACACACACACACACACACACACACACACACACACACACACACACACACACATACATATATATATATAGGGTGAGTGAGATATTGGCAGACAGATATCTATACTTATATGTCTGTATCTGTCGACATATCTATATATGACAAGTCATTTTGAGTGGGGAGCACAGACCTTTGCTCTGCTTAACTAAGTGTATGAGCATGCCCAGTGGGGATTTTGCTAGTTATAACCTGACTCCAGCCCACACCTACCTGTACTCCAGTCTAGGATCTGTGTGTTACACATAAAATATGACATCTGTCCCTGTTTCTGCACTGTTGCACATAACTGAACTTGGTTATGACTTTCTTCAGCTGTGTGATGTAATTAATATATCACATAGGTTAATAATATTGCACCACATAAGACTGATGGTCTGTAAATCAAAAAGTAATACTACCTGACATCCAAAATAAATGGTTACGGCTAGAGTAAAACCCTGAATGCCACTACAGAAGCTAATTCCCTAACCCTTTGAGCCACACAGCCTGCTTGACAGACAACAAGCATTCGTAACACATTCATCTTTAGATATACGTATATAGTTATTCTTGCGCTAAGTAAAATATAGAATGTATGATCAATTTCTCTGTTACTCCCCTGAGACTACCTGGCATGCTGCTATACCATTGTTGAGTTTGTGTTGCAGCATTTACAAGGGAAAACCATTGTAATGGGGGTGTTGGAACACCACCACTTGTTCTGCTAGGATACACAGTACTCTGACTTTCATGTCATCCCACTATCTAACATCTCCCTTGACTAATGTACCAGTAATCCATTGCAGAAGGTCTGCATGAGTATTCCATACATGGGATTTAATGAATACTCCTGGAGACAAGGTAGTGCAATGGGCATCTGTAGTCCCATGTGGATGTAATTTCTGTGCAAGTAGCCCACTATATTTACTTGCATAATGTACCATAGCCATACCTGCAATGCCATATCATAATAATCCTTATGAGTACTGTGGAGGTTATGCACTTACCTTGCAAATGCAGCAGCTGATGCAACCATAGTTCAGGGCTGACTCTGTCTGATGCAAGCAGCACACCCAATACATAAGTAGGTACAGGATGTGTGGGTTGCCTGCTATCATTTTTAATTTCTGTATGTGAGTAGGAGTGAGGTGTCAGTCCCTAAGGCCCTAGGTTGTCAGTGAATGTGCCATGAATTGCCTCCTAGCCAAAGCCATGGTGTACTGAGCACACCTACATCTGCCTTCAGAGCTCAGTGAGTTCCTGTAATATGTCCCTGCCCACCCTGTAGCATTCTACAATCTCAGGCTCATGTAGCTCCTGGAAGGTTCCCCTGGGCCTGAACAGTCTTCTCCTTCTCAGCCTAGGCCTATTGTCAGCAGCACTAACAGCACTGACTTCAGCCTCTAGTACATGCAGATGTAGTATAGCTGCAGCAGCCCCTAGCATTATCTCATCAGTTAAAATTTCAAAGTCAGTACTCCGATGTATCAGAGTATTATGGGAAAAGCAGAGTGTAGGGTGTATGCATATTTTATACAGGTCTGCTGTATGTGTGATTGGCTAGTTATTATGCATTTCACCTGCCTAAACTGCAATTAACATAATTTAATCACCCTTTTTGGTGACCGGGCTATCATTATGCATCACGTCGCTCAGCATAGCTTATTCACTCCTTAAATAATCATCACTTTCACATGAATATTGTGCCACGCATACACAATAAGCTATGTACTACACCATGCAGCATAGGTTATACAAAAGTCACAATCAATAATTAAATACCTCCACTTTTAATTACTTGCTGCCTATGTCATCACTGTGATGTGGGTGGTCTTTTTTGCGTGAACACACTCAGCTATGTGGTGCATCGCTCAATCACGTGCACTGGGAATTAAAAATCCCTAAAAGTAACAGGACACAACCCCCTGCTGGCATCCACATCCAGTGGTAATATCACATGGTGTAGGGGCCTACAGAAAAGGGATCTGTGGACATAGTTGCTGCTTTAAGCTATTCAGCAAATTTGCCTCATTTGCATACATATCCATGATGACAGCCTAGTAACTACATGGTTCATACCCAATGACCTAGGCAACAGCACCAATGCTCCATTGTACAGACCTGATGCAATGTCTTATAATACATTTCTGACAAATATTATAAAATACTTTTTATTCTTTTTTTTTTTTTTTAATTTTTCAATTAGGCATGTTTGTACACTGCAGCATATAGTTCAAACATGCCAAAATCATTAAAAAATGCTTTTACATATTCCCTTGGATTTTCAGACATCAACAAAGCATTTTTTACATACCACTGTATGTGATCTAATAGTTTCAAGAGAGTTATGTCCGTATTTGTGGACTTATTTATTTATTTCTTTATATTTGTTTACCGGGAAATTCCGACTGGACGCAGGTCCTTTTTCAGCAGATGCCCGGGGAGAAAAGCCCAACATCATGTACATGATAAATAGAGATACAAAGTTGCAGCAATAGTAAACAACATTACAAGTTGTTGGCCTTAATACAATAACAAGATATTGATTATCCACAGTATATACAGTAAATGTTGCAAGTTAAGATTGTTTCGTGTTGTTTTTAATATTAATAACAAAGCTGTCAGACAAGATGCTAAAGTATGTAATGACAACTAGCTATTTCTGACTGTGGTTAGTAGTGGCGGTAGTATAGTTGGGTTAAGAGTCTAGGTGGGGAGGGAGGAAAGGATGGGGTGTTAGTCTGGATTAGAACAAAGACAAACCCAGTGCAAATTTAAATGGAATTTGAGTGCAGTCTTGACCCATTCTTTCCATGGACACTCCTTTACACAGAAAATTTCTGCATACACTATGGACACGGACAGAGGATCAACACAGATGCCTTTCTGCTTGTTGGATTGCTCCACCTGGGTCATTTGCATAAGATTCACCTGCTGATGAGGTAATTTGCATTACATGAAACTTTCCTTGTTTGCGCATGTTTGTGAGCCGCTAAGCAGTATATTACTGAATAGAAAACCATTCACGCCCATGTACGCATCACACCATGATGCGTACACAGAAAAAAAAATCATGTAGGGCTTTCTGAATTCCCCTGATTACTTGCAAAGCATAGCAGATTAAGGAAATACATATATTCAAGACATTGTGAGTAAAATAAAAAATGCTATATTAATACACTTGCATAGTATTCATAGCTGACATAGGAGTGCATACTTCAAATTGTAGGTGTGATACAGTTGCATAGTTTATTAGTTGTCAGGTGATATTTTTAGGGCACATTTGAATTGTTGCAAGTTGCTTAAAAGCTCGAAGTAGTTTGGAAGTTTGTTTCATGCCTTTGAGATGGCAACAGAGAATAGTGAGTCACAGTAATAATTATTTGATTTATTAGCAATTTTTAAGTTCTGAGGATCTTAGGGTTCTATTTGCTACATGCCATTGGATGAGATTTGCCAGTGAGGGCATCTTAAGTGGTTGGGAAATTATTTTGTGTGCTGTGAATAGCTTGGAAAGGATAATGTTTTAAGGCAGTTCAAGCCAGTTGTGGGTATTGAGTGCACTGCAGTGGTGGGAGCTGTTTGGGAGCTATTTTACAATTAGATTAATATGAAGACCTCTAACATTAAGAAATGGAAAAGTTATTTTACCACTCTTCAAATCAATTATATGACCCACTTTAGAATACAGAACTCGAGTCTATGTATTTTACACCAGTGATATAGATAAACAGGAGAAAGTGCAGGAATATTGCACAAAATATATTGCAGATATTGAACCCTAGAAAGATTAACTGCTACAAAGTTGCATTAAATGTATTATACATTAAAAAAATGAGCATTAATGTTGGCATATAAAAATCTCAAAAGACGAACTTAAGTGACATATGTCTAGGACAGAATTAATTGGATATCAGAGGATGGGAAAGAATAAAAATACATTATTGCATTTGGAAAGATTCAATACCAGTGTTAAAAGGAATTATTTTGAAATCAGAGTAGCTAATGCAAGGAACAAAATGCTAATTAATATCAAACAATCAGAATATTTATGTGATTTTAAAATATTAGACTTTTTTTGGTGAAAGGGTGTATGAGATCAGACCACCTGGAGTAGGGATCTTTATATGACCTGCTTGTGGGTCAGGAGTCTTGATACACACTAAACCAATGAAGCATTTTAAGCTCTTCGTTTAGTCTATTTGGTGATATGTTAAATTTGAGTGTGTACACTGTCTCCTTTCTAGGTGTTAGATTTGTTTACATTTTCAGCTCTTAAAGCAAAATTATTGATATTGACTTAACTGCAAGTCTAAACCTCCAAATTGTCCAGAGTGTTTAGATTTTGTTTGCATTATCAGTGAACTACCCTTTAGGGTTGGCCACGGTGGTGCAGCGGTTAGCGTTGCCACCTCACAGTAAGATGTTCTCCAGTTCGATTCTCGGCTGGGGTGCCTTCTGTGCAGAGTCTGCATGTCCTCCCTGTGTTCACATGGGTTTCCTCCGGGTGCTCCGGTTTCCTCCCACATTCCAAAGACATGCTGTAGGTGGATTGGACACTCTAAATTGGCCCTAGGTGTGAGGGTGTGCATGTTTGTGCCTTCTTTGGATGGCTGAGTGCCAGGCTGGCAACTAGACACTGTAAAACTCCACTGCCAATCATGAGTGGACAGGTGATCTGTTTTAGCGATCCCTAACTGGGAAAAGAAGAAGAAGCTCAGTAAGCTACCCTTTCTTATGGACTTGATGCATCCTTATATTCTATGGGTTTATATTACTAGATCGAAAACCCATTTCAGCAAACACCACAAGACTGACAGGTATAGCACGAGCTATGGTATCAATGAATGTTCAAAATCATGAAACACGAAATGTCGAAGTGTCATGGTTGGCCTGTCTGCGGTATAGTGTGCGATAGTTACAGACCTTAGGGTTAGGGTGTGGGTTAAGGTAAATGCAATAGATAGCAATGTATGCAAGGTTTAGTGTAGGGTTAGAAGTAGGGTTTGGTTAGTGTATGTATGTGTTTTATTTATTATGTTTGGATATGTAGTATGTAGCGCGAGGTGGTGTTGGCCGACTATGACGGTTCGAGACTTGAAAATTCATGGTTTAGGGGGTTCAGCATATTTGTGGTTCACGCTATATGTGTCGGTCTTGTGATGTTCGCTGAAACAGGTTTACGATCTGGTAATATAGACCCATATTCTATACACAATCCTTCTGTTTTTCTTTCAAAATAACACTTTATTACAGGTACATTTAATTACATACATCACAATGGTATGTAAAATATCTACTAATTTTACAGTGTGCATAACCAGTTCCCAAATCTGCATCATTCCAGATATAGTAGCACATATTGAAACATTCACCTTTATTTTTGCACCTTCATTTCTAACTTCTTTCTAACTAAATGACTTCTAACTTATTTTTTATGCTGAATACATAACTATTCAAACTGCTAGCTTTAAGGTAAGTTTGTGGAATGTGTGTGAGCTTTCACTTTGTAAGTAGGTACGGCAGAAGGCTGACAGTTTTAAGGTTAGTCTACTTACCTGACAAGCAGTAATTTAATAAAAAGCAAAAAAAGACCTCCCTTATGGAATTTTTCCTGTTGCATAAGGATAAAATAATGCAAGGAAGTAAAGGCAATTGCAGTCTGAAGCAAGGTTACTTTGTACGGCACTTAAAACCTAAACCTTAATGAGTAGACAATAGCATGTGCTTTACAAATTATGGCTGAATGTGGATAAACTGGGAATTATCCACAAACAGCCATGTATTATTACTGTTATATAGCTGCATTACTTTTGTATAATATTGTCCATTTATTAGGCTTTTTTGTGTATATATTGCTTGTGTGTTCTTCCAAGTCAATGTAAAAAATAATTCTCAATACTGTCATTTCATTTAGTATTTAAGCATTGTACAGTGGTATTACAAAAAGAAATGGATTAGTTATAAATATGCTAAATTCTTACCTTTACATTCTAAATGATTCCGTTTAATGATAGGACTTAGTTTCTTTAACGTCTCCATTCTCTTCTTGAAATCTGCATAATAGCTTCATGGGAAAAGGTCAACCTGTAAAGACAGGTGGTAAGTACTGGTAGTGCTATGGGTGCATGTTTTACTATACAAATGAATAATGCTGTTATTAATGTGGTTATATTGGTAGATACAGTTGAGGGTTAATATTAATGGTTTTGGTATCTGCCATCTACTCTATTTTTAATTTAGATGGTATATTGGATGCATTGTTGAACAGAAACATTTGTGTCATTTATTTGCAATGTATGGACATTTGTTTGCACTGACTAAAGGTGGAAACTCTAATCTTTCTAGAAGCATTATTGCTTTTCTTTCTTCCATTTATTACTCTTGAACGTATCCTGCATTCCTGTTTTATTGTATACAAGCACTGCTCCCAGAAAGTGTTTACACAACATATGATCAGTATTCTTTTTACATTTCTCACATTATTATCTCTTATATTTATTCTTTATGTGTATTTGCATTTTTGGATGGACTTATTAACATTTGAAATGCTTGATTTCCATGTAGTATAATGATCGATTAGCAGTCCCATTTTTGAATACTGATGAGCTTCTATTGTGTAACTGGAGTTACCCTACAAGATACAGGAGGTACATTTTGTATGCTGTACCCAATACTTCATAGAGTATAGCCAGTTATACCAGCTAAAGCTTTATGGTGAACATACAATACAGAGCAGGGGACCTACTACCACAATGAGTGAAACCATGGAAGGAATCAGTCTGAACATTAAGTACAGTTTAGGAACAGTAAGTACATGTACACCTATGCTGTATATTACTTTGGACAAAAGTATACCTTATACTGTAGATAAGCAGATTGATAAAATCTTTTTGATAGGATTACTACTGTTGATTGTCTGTCGTCTTATTGCTTCACAACCTTTGCTAAGGGAAGATTGCTTATTTATGCTGTTGTATGTTTGTTTATATTGGAACTTGTTTTATTGCTGATTCTGTCTTTTGATTTCCGGATTTGTGAGTCACAGAATAAATAAAGGTTATTTTTGTTTTTGTTTCACACCTTTTCCATTTTCTTGGAGTTTCTGCAACCCTAAAGTTAATTTATATTTAAGCCAGGCTTGTTTAAACCCACAATGGGTGGTGCAGGATAGGCTTACTTCCATGCCAAAATAATCACTATTATTATACATGCCTATAGTGATAATCTGGGTGTGCAATTAAAGGCATGGTTAGATGGCTTAGAGATTATTCCTATCATGGTTAAGTGAGACATATTTAATCTTAGTAAATGCCACAAGGCGAGTAATGAAATGTGCCACTGCTAAAGCTTTGATTAGCACATCCAGATAGGCATTATTATGTATTGTAACTGCAGTAAATGGAGGTAACACGAATTAGGAACCAACTTTCTTTACAGAAATCATATTTTGCAAATGCTGTCTCATATCTACAGCAAGCTATGAAATTTGATCCTGTTTAGGTTGTATGGATTACTTGCAATCAAAGTGCTCACCTTCCTTGCTCAAGATTTAGTGACAAAGCCAAAATAAATGGTTTGACAAAGACTCAAAATGAGGGACTATTTTTAAACCTTATGTTAATTCACTTAAAAAGTTAATTAAACAATAAATTTTGTATCAATATGCATCTTTTTCAACAATAATAACTATGAAATATTAATGTATGCCACTATTTACTGACTATAATTTTCAATGATTCATCTTCTTTACATCTTTACTTGGTGTCATACCAGTGCGGTAGGTAGGAACAAGTACATATGTATGTGTGTACATATATACTGTATATATGTATAGATAGATAAGATATATATATTCAAAAACAATATATATATATATATATTTAATATATATATATATATATATATATATATATATATATATATATATATATATAAAATATAATATATATAATATATATATATATATATTTTTTTTTGTTTGTTTTAGGTGGAGGTTTGATTTGTTTATAAAATTAGCTTACATATACACAGATAATGCAAGGCGACTGGGCTCTGTGCTCATTTATGCCTTGCAAGTATCCTCCTTAGACATTATGCCCTTTTTCAAGGAACAACAGGTCAATCATATAAGGGATAAATTTGTGAATACCCTTCCAGTTGTCCAACGTCTTTCTGAAGGAAGGTAGTATGTCACATTATTTTTGGAGTAGATGTTTGATACTGAGAAAGGGTAAGCTCTGAGTGACAACTTTGTCTCTTTAGCAGGTTTTGATTATTTGATATAGCAGGATTAGAACCCTCGCCCTAGTGTTAGTGGGATGTTTGATATGTAAGAATATAAAATGTATTGGGCTACTGAATCCCTAACGGCCCAAAAAGGCAATGCATAGATTGCCCCTGAGAAGTGCAAAGCAACTGAATAAAGGGAAATGCGTATATTCTCTCCTGATAGCGCTTGTCTTTTAAGCCTGAATTTGTTTGATATGCCTAGTATGATGCATCCCAAAAAGGGTACTGTATTTGATAATAGGCCTCATAAATGCAGAATATAGAGTGTAAGAACTTCCTTGGATCTAGATAAAACACTTTTGCAGTCAGCTGTGCCAGGGAAAAATCTTAGCTAGCCACTGCTGCAACATGATGATCAAAGACAAGAGAATTGTCTTCCTGTGTTTCAGTGCCTCTCACCGCACTTTCATGTTGAAGCATAACATTGGCTAAACTAGCTCTTTTTAATTTCTCCAAATCTTTTGGGTTTCTAATACTATGATGGGAATGGACCCCATTCCTAAGTCAAAGTACGATTAAGGTTCATGAAATTAGTATTGTTTCACTCTTTGATGTCAGCCAAAGTGCTCTTCACAGCACCTGCAATGTGCTCAGTAATGACTGCTTCTACAGTTTGTACAGATTTACATATTGGTAGCATATCTAAATATGCTTTAGACTCTTTTTTATAAGACCTGTGGCTCCTACTACTGTTGGAACTATTTGGGTATCCTTCTTCCACATTGTTCTCATTTCTGCTTGCAGATCCTGATATTTTATAACTTTGTGTCTCTCCATACGCAGGACATTGTAGTCACTGGATGTGGTGATTTCAATGATCAATGCTACTCTTGTCTTCTTTTCTTGGACTACTATATCCATTTTTCTAGCATCTGTCTTTTGAATTGTTGGTAATGGATGATCCTATCTGATGTAGACTTCATCATTTTCTATGATTCTTTGTGGCTCATGTTTCCAGTGTATTTCAGTCACTTCAATACCATAATGTCTGCACAATCCCCAGTGCAACAGTCTTGCCACATTATTATCCCTTTCAGTATACAGTTCTTCTGCCATTAGCATGTCACAACCAGCAATGAGGTGTGTGACTGTTTCCAATTCGGTTTTACAAAACTTGCATTTGTCTGTTTCTCCCACATGTTCAACGGACTTTGTAAACCAACAAGTACATAGCCCACTATCTTGGGCTGCCAATATTAACCTTTCATTTCTTGGTTTGAATTCACCTCTCCTTAACTATTCCTGCATTTGCTCTGGATCAGCATGAAGTTCTTACATAAGTTTTCTATACTTGCAACTATATTTATGCATTTTCCACATTTCTTGCCTTTTCATCGGATCCTTCACCTTATATTCTTTCTTTTGTTTTTTTGGCACATTCAATTGATGCCTCATTTTTATTTACTTCTGGTTTGATTTCCATTCCTACTTGACACCATTATGCTTCTGCTAAGTTAAGCAGGGAAGTCATCTTAGATTTATTCTCCTCATGTTTCAAAACTTTTACTATGTTTGGGTTTTGTGAGGTCAGCAGATATGTATAAAGTCCCATGACTGCAGATTTATACATGTAATCAATTTCAAGGAGGACCATTCCTCCTTCGGAACTGGGAATATATAATTTTGGTACGCACTGATTTTTATAGATCATTTGGTGATCATGAAGCATCCTTTTTGTTTTAATATCTAATTTATCCAACATGTTTTAAGGCCAATCAATCACTCCAAAACTGTAAGTTAGGACAGGGGGAACAAATTGGTTTATAACATGGATTTTGTTCCTAGATATCAATGCTGTTTTCAAGATTAATTTAAGTCTTCTAAAATATTCCTTACTAAGTTTTAGTTGCATTTGTTCATGTTTTATTGCTGATCCTTCATCAATTCCCAAGTATTCATACATTCCCTCTTGCTCAAGTTCTGTTATATCACATTCTTGTCCCAAGCTGATGTTTTCCTGGTGCTGCAGTTTTCCTGCTTTAAAGGTTACTTTTGCACATTTATCAAGGCCAAATGATATTATAATATCATCTGAAAAAGTTTTGACAACATGTAGTTGTGCTTTCAGTTCTTCGAACTGTACAATTTTAAATTGTCAACAAAGAGAAGATGAGAAGTCTTAGACTTTGTTGTTTTCTAGGAGCCAAATTACAGCCATGACCTCAGCTGCTAAGTAAACAGCTTAATGAGTTAAGGGCAAGACAGAACAGCAATGGTGACAGAGAGTCACCCTGGAATATCCCCATTTGAATTTTTATCCCTGGGATAATAATTTGTCCTTTATCATAGCTTAATTGCAAAGTGGTCTGCCGTTGTTTCGTGGTCACTGTAATGTAGTCAATCAGTGTAGGGTGTATCTTATACATTTTTAAGCACTCTTTTATCTATGAATGCGGGATACTATCAAATGCTTTTTTTGTAGTCAGTCCATGCCATACTTAGATTCTTCCCCCTTTTTTACAGTTCTGCACTATGACTTTATTTCACAACAAATGATCCTTTGTTCCATATGACTTTCTTTTATTGCCTTTTTGTTCTTCTGCCATAATTGAATTTTCTTCTAAATGACTATACACTCTGTCAGCATCAATTTCCATGTATAGTTTATATGTCATCAGAAGACAAATTATTAGTCTATAATTTTTGGGGTAGCCTGCCGGTTCACTCTTAAGTAGAAGCATTGTTTTACCTGTTGTTAGCCAGATTGGTGTCTGTTTGGGGTGCGCATATAAATAGTTCTTACTCATGGCTAGGTCTTCATGCAAACATGTTAATACTTTTAACCAAAAGATAGGTACTGCTTATGGGCCTGGGGTTTTCCAGTTAGAGGCTTTTCTTAATTTTGTTTCAATCTGTATGGCTGTTATGTGTGTATCTTGTAAGTTTTTCCACCTGTGCTGAAATTTTTATTTTGTTATTTGTGATAGCGCAAGAAGGATCCTGGTGTGTTCTAATATTGTGGATTGCTTTTATCACGTCTATCTTTCTTAGTATTTTTGTTGATCTATTCCCTCTTCTATAGTCTTCTAACAGTGACACTTCTTGTCTTAACTGCCTTATATTTTTCTGTATTCAATACTTCCATGATGGCATTTGATTTCTCCCCTTCCTTTGCCTCACTAACCTGTGTTCTTGTGATAGAACTTTATCAGTTATTAATTTAGCTGCACAGTAATGTACCCTGTTCACTTCTGTTATATAGCATGGGTCTCTGTGGAGAGTCCTAATTACTGTGTTCATTTGTTTTATCAGACTTCTGACTTTTGAGGTTTTATTGACCTTCTGCAGTCTATTTCTTTCGTTGCTCTTAATAAATCTATTTATGTCCATTAAATCAAGCAACTCTTCCCTTTGCTCATTTTCTTCCATACTGTGGGCGCATCCTTTGTGCTCCTTTTCCTCCGGGCATTTTATAGAGTTCTATAGCACCTTCCTGTGGCACATTCTCTTCACTTTCATCCTGTGCCATCCATTGCTCTGTCATATGGGAACTCACTGGCCTATCACTCCTTAATATTGACTGCATCAGAGTTTCCACAGTTTCTGTTCCTTCCATTGCTGTCTAGCTTCAAGTAAACATTTATACTGGTTTCCTGTGGAAGGCTCCAAAATATTTTGATATAGCACCTGACCAAATATTTTCTACACTGAATCCTTCACTTTGCAGGTGCGCCATAACCTCAATTTCTATATCTTTAACTTCTCCATTACTAATCTCCTTTTCTGTGTTTCCTCTTTGTCTTCTTATTTTCTGTATTGTAAAGTTTTCCATATCTGGATTCCTTTGCTTGTATTTCTCTCAAATATCTTTGGTGCTGCTCATTTGTATTGGTTCATTTTAATTTCTCCTTTGCCTAAATATTGCACTACAGCATGGATGAAAAGATGCTTTACCAGATGCAGTAGTATTGCATTTTGTAGCATTTAGCTTTATCTATTTTTGAGCACTGGTTGTTTATTTCTTATTTATTTAGTTATCCTTGTTGGCTTGGTTAGTCCCACTAGTCTAGCCAACTTTGGTGTTTATACTACTAGAGAAAGTTTGGACAGGGCATGGGGAACTTCCCCTACTCTTTGGAGCTGCTAAATGACACCAGAGAGCTCCTACAGCAGCAAGGAAGAGTCAAAAGGGAAGCAGCAGCATGGAAGAGAAGGGAAAAGTTATGGAGAGTTTTGAAGTGGAAAGTGAATATCAGGAGAAACTTTTGTTCAATATTGAGCTTCAGAATGTAAACAAAGATTCCTGTGGGGTGGATGTTACAAATGAGCAGTGTTTATCTGTCTCCATGGAGAAGGAAATAAGTGACTGTTGAAATGGTATAGATAACAGAAATGGTATCAGGAGAATTACAGATGATGTTCTGTTAAAAATGATCAGGCAAAATGATCCAGGTGACAAGTCTGCTGTTTCATTGGGTGAGATGGCAGATAACTTTTCAGAAGTTCTAAGGATTGTAATCTGGAAAAGTGATATGTCAGCAGGGAATGCAGCATTTGAAACTTATGCAGCAGCGAGGTGATGTCTGGTTTTGTCGCAGCAGATAATGCACTAACTAAAACATATGCAGCAGTGACAGCAGGCAACAAAGGAGACAGAAACTGTCAAAGGAAAAAACTTCAAAGACCAATTCACGTAAGGTTCAAGTATGGCACCCTTTATTACTTGCAGCAAGGAGACAAAGCATGCAAATACAGGATTTGTCTAAATTACTAATGAGCAGTATGCTACTTTTATACAATTCTATGAAATGTTATTTTTCTATTGTTGACGTAGTTAGACACATCTTTCTGTATTACTCTACAGAAAATGTTACTTAGATTTCCTGCTGACATGTTCAGATTCAAAACTCACTATGTGTTACATAGAAAATGTTACTTAGATTTCCTGCTGACATGACTGGATTATTGTTGATTTACAAAAATATTTGAGAAAAACAACCTGGCCTTGTAGCTTATTTTTAGCCCACTACAAACTTTCTATTCTTCAATTGTGCAGTTCTAATATATATGTGTTACATTTCAAGGTACATTTCTAGCTTAGGTACAAGTAATGCTGACTGCGGTTTATACTTTCAAGCAGCCTTTGTTTTCATTATCAATAGCTTCAGCAGCTGCTTACTTTCTCATGGCATAAGCAGAAAATCAATAACTCTTTGTTAAGTCTCATGACATTAGTAGAAATGAAACACTTATTATTATTTTCATGACATTAGCAGAAATCAAATGCTTCCTGTTAATTTCCATAGCATAAGCAGATCATAGCTGCACATATTTTCATGACCTAACAGGATTGGAATGTCTCTAGTAACTGTGCAGATTCACACAGTGTGAACAGAATAAATGTATTAACCCTTTTAAACCTCGAATGCACTAAGCATGCATATTACCAATACATATTTTTCTAACAGAAACAAATTGTAAATACAAATGTTTTTAAAAAGAAGAGAAGACCAACTGTGAGACTAATTAAAAAATGACACTATAGTAGACAGATACTATTTATGGAGCAATTTGGTAACTGTTCTGGGTTTTAAAGCTCAAGACATTTTTGTACATATTGGGACAGAGCCTTTGTGAGACCAAACATTTGAAACTGATGGACTGATGATGGCATTTCTGGAACTGTGTGCAGCAAAAGGAAGGACATTCATCCATGGAACAATTCTTTGTTTTCTGGTAATAACTTAGATGTAAAAAATGTTACTTTTCAGTTTGGAACTGATGAACTAGAAGAAGACATGAAGGGTCTGTGTGAAATTGTTGATAATATTGTGACAGAGATGAGAGAAACTTATAGAATGGAAAGTGGCAGTTGGAAGCTGTTTTGAAAGGTGAAAAAACACAGTGAAACACTTGCCAAGAGTTATTTTTGAGGCTGGTCATAGAAAGCTATTAAGATAGCCAAATCATGTTTCTTTTGTGGGGAATTTTCCCATTTAATTAATGATTGTGGCAAGGTACAATGTAACCAGTGTGGAGAGAAAGGACATACAGCAAGAATACAGATTGAATAAAAAAAATACACTTGGATGGAATGTCAAGAGCAGATAGTAAATAAAGAAAAAGAAGGGGAAAGGGAAGAAAATAGCTGAAGAAGGACAACAACACAAGGTGGATGGGGTGAACTAGGTGAAGAAGAAACTGTAGAATAAGAAAAAAATAAGGAGAGGAATAATAAGGACACAGGGTTCATGTAGGAGGAGAAGGGATTAATAGCAATATTCTTTTGTAGTTCTAGCCAGTGCAAAATCTGATTCTGTGGATCAAGGATTATTTGTACACAAACCCAGGAAAATATCCAACTGGGGAAAGACTAAAAAGAAGGAAACAACAATTTAAAAATATTTCCTCTAAACAAAATGCTACGACTATAGAGGGCTTTCAGTACTGTGATGATGTTTCCCCAGCTGGGATTTGAACTCACAATCCCTAGGTTAGGAGACTAATGCCTTATCCATTAGGACACCAAATCCAAGAAAATTACTAGCACTATAAGAAGGATATAAACTGGAATAATGTACTAAATGCAATGTGAATGTTATTCTCTTGACATGTATAATAAAACTGCAAACATAAAAATTGTGAGGTGGAAATACAATACAAAATTTAGGAAATTAATGTTGTTCTGGAGTGGCTGTGTTGTGTAAAAACCAGTGAAAATGCTAGATGTAATGTCAGAAAAGATGGGAAGGTAAACTGTTGTGGATGTGAGGTGAAGAGTACATGTTTATAGAATTATAGCATTACATGCATATATAACTAAAATGGAACAAGAGAATCTATTGCATCAAATATTAGACTATGTGATGGTTAACATGAAAATTATAATTGCAGGGAACTTTAATTGTGATTTAAAGGGAAATGTAAAAAGAAAAGGAAATATGTAAAAAATGCAGGAAGTGATAACATGTGGTAAATTAGCTATGTGGATCAAAAGTCAGTAGACTTATCTAAGAAAGGCACTTGGATCTGAACTTGATTATTTTCTATTATTGGAAGACTTATAGGCAGCAGATGATGATACAGATGTGATGGGATTTTCAGACCATTTAACAATATAGATGGAGGTGATGGGAAAAACAGAGTATATTAAAATAAAAGAGAGAATAAAAAGAAGGGAGTAGGTATCTGCATACTTGGGTAAAACAGTAAAGGAGGATATTAGTATAATGAGGGAAATTAAAAATGTAGAAGTTGTAAAAAAGGAAACAAGACCAAATCAAGAGTTTTGCAGTACAGCATGTGGACAATCTGTTATAAGAGTGAAAAGAAGGAAATATTGAAAATGGAAAGTAAAAAGAAAAAAAATCCAGAAAGAATTAAGGAAGAATTTGAAAAATAAATTACTATTAGTGAATTGGATAAAGTACTTAGAAAAGTAAATGTCGATACAGTATCAGGCATGGGTGGTATAGGGTATGGAATGTACAAGAAATTAATGGATTGGCAGATAGAGTATTTTGTAAATGTACTGAATGAATGGTTGCAGGAAGAATGTGTTTATGAAGAGTTATGTTGTGAGATATTAAAATTATATGGAAGAGAGATTACAAGTATGAAATAAAAAAAATGGAGACCCATCACACTAAATAATGCAGAGTGTAATTTTTTATGAGAATAATATAGGGGAGAATGAAAGGAAGGATGGGGATATTGTGGATAAAAGTATATATGGCATAAAAGGAAAGAGATATCAAGAATTGTTATTGGTTGTGAGAAACTACGGCTGATATTATAGGTAAAAGAAGGATGTGAAACATATGGTAGGGGATATTAGAAAGGCATTTGATATAGTAGGACATGATGCCTTGTAAGATATTATTGAGAAGTATGGAATAGATAATAGCATCCACAGAGTGTGTATGTCAGGATATCAAAAAATACAGTGAGGATGGTATTGAATGGCTTGCTAAGTAAAGAAATATGCATAAAATGCGGTATAAGACAAGGATGTCCTATGAATGGAATATTGTTTGCACTGGTAATAAATGCGATAGTGAGTGAAGTGCCTTATAAAGTGAAAGATGCTAGATACGTGATACAAAAGGAGGTGGTGATTTCAGTAGCTTTGACATACACAGAAAATATAGTTGTAGTTGCTAAGAAAATGCGGATGATGGTAGGATTGGTTCATCTGAACTGAAGTTTAAAAAAAATGGGAACGAACTTGAATAAAGATAAAAGTAAGGGTTCATGTGATGTGGTGAAAACTATGGGTGTGTATTTTTCAAGGGATAAAATGTTGGAAAAATAATGCAGTTATGATGCAGTGGGAGGGTTTGATAATACAAATGAAAAAAAAATGTATTTTTTAATTTTCCAATTCTTTTGAGTTTCTAATACCATGACAGGAATGGACCTCATTCCTAAGTCAAAATATAATTCAAGTTCATGAAATTAGTATTGTTTCTGTCTTTGATTTCAGCCAAAAGTGCTCTTTGCAGTAGCCGCAATGTGCCCAGTAATGACTCTTTTTTTTTCCAACATTTATTTTATTGCATTTTCAAATACTTATTGAACAAACCATAAAAGAACAACAGGTTTACATTATTATAGAAAAAGAAAGCCCCTTGATAGATCAACAAAAGATGTGTACACTTTTACATCCTTTCTTAAAATTACAGATTATATTTTCTAAGGAAAATAAAGAAGAGAAAAGAAGAAAGGAGGTCACAGATAGATTCAATTAAACAATTAGAATTACAAAGAGTATAAGATTAGAAATAAGTGGTGGATGAAAGGATAATTCCAACCAAACTATATACAATTATTTACATACAGTGCTACAATGAGTTAAGATAATAAATATTCACTAAACTACTAAAAATCAGGGGTAATTTGTTAGAATCTTTCACCCTTTATTTGCCAAGAGGAAAAGACCTCCAAGTTAAGTATGGTTGACTTGATGTATGTGTTCACGCTATGCTTAATTATATTTCCTATGATCAACTTATGAGATGTAATGTATTTAGAGGCCATGTTTGTAAAGCCTTTCCATGCTATTTTTACCCTATCCAGCCAATTCTGGGTAATATAAAGCTTGGCTAATACAAAAAGAGCAATTTGGATGTATAGGTCAGATTTGAGCATAGCAACTGAACTTACATGTGAGATAGCAAATTCCCATGAAAGGGTAGATTTCCCATAACCCATTTTCTCAAGTTTGACCCTTAGCAAGTTCCAAAGGTTTTGTGCATATTTACAATGGACAGAATGGGCAAAGAGGAGATATGTTTGGGTTAAATTTCTTTAGTCGTTCTGGTGTGTAGTAGGCATTATTATTTATCATTAACTGGGTATAAACGAGTTTTTAAAGGGAGAGAATTTAATCATAATGTCAGTAGCATGACAGAGTTGAATGTCAGTTAATCTAGCATTTATGTCCTTCCAATATTGTGCATATGTAAGCGAAGATTGGTATCTAATAAAGGAAATCAAATTATATGCAACCGAGAGCATCTAATTTTTAAGTGTTAAGAGTTTCAGTAGGGTTTGTGCAAGATTTACCTCTTCTAGTACATTATCAGGGATACCTTTAATTGCAGACATAAGCTCTTTAATTTGTCTCAGCATTGTAGTGTATTTGTTGTTTAAACTGAGATTTTGTTGATATCATTTAAGGAACAATCTTTTAGTTTGTAGAAGTCCTAGATGGTATAATCTTTAATTTGGGGGTATTGGTCTAGGTTTATCATTTTATTACCTATTTTAAGGTTTGGATTTAAATGAATTGGTTCCAGAGTATGTGCTAATTGTATGGAAGAAAGAAGGTTTTGGAATGTGGTGATTTTATGTTTGATTAGATTATGCAAATTAATGCTTAGTAATGACTCCTTCTGCAATTCGTACGAAGTTACATGTATTGGTAACATATCTAAATACGATTGTAGAGCCTTTTTTATAAACCTGCATTTGTCTGTTTCTCCCACATATTCAATGGACTTTGTAAACCAATGTGTACATAGCCCACTATCTTGGGCTGGCAATATTAAACTTTCATTGTTTAGTTTGAATTAGACTCTCCTTAACCATTCCTACATTCGCTCCTCGTCAACATGGGGTTCTTCCAGAAGTTTTCTATACTTGCAACTAGATTTATGAATTTTCCACATTACTTGCCTTCTCATCTGATCCTTTACCTTATATTCTTTCTTTTGTTTTGTGGCACATTCAGTTGATGCCTGATTTTTATCTTCTTCTCGTTTGATTTCCATTCCTTCTTGATGCTGATATGCTTCTGCTAGACTAAGCAGGGAAGTCATCTTAGATTTATTCTCCTCATGTTTCAAAACTTTCAAAACATTTGAGTCTTGTGAGGTCAGCAGATATGTATGCAGTCCCACAATTGCAGATCTATACATGTAATCAATTTCAAGAAGGCCAATACCTCCTTTGGAACAGGGAATATAAAATCTTGGTATGCAGTGATATTTATAAATTATTTGATGAGCATGGAGCATCCTTCTTGTTTTCCTGTCTAATCTATCCAACACATTTTGGGCCAGTCAATCACTCCAAAACTGTAAGTTAGGACATAAAGAGGAGATTTGTTTATAGCTTGAATTTTTTTCCTAGATGTCAGTGCTGTTTTCAGGATTAATTTGTCTTCTAAAATATTCTTTGCTAAAATTTATTTGCATTTTTTCATGTTTTATTTTTGATCCTTCATGAATACCTAAATATTTATACACTCCCTCTTGCTCACGTTCTTTTATCTCACATTCTTGTCTCAAACTAATGTTTACTTGATGCTTCAGTGTTTCTGCTTTAAAGCTTGCTTTTGCACATTTATCAAGACCAAAAGACATTCTTATATCATCTGAAAAAGTTTTAATTACTTAGAGTTGTGCTTTCAATTCCTGAGCTGATGATCTATATAGTTTTAAAAATCAGATCAGTAAAATGAAACTAGAAACTCCAAGACAAAGTCCACAGCAGCAGAAACAGGACAGCTACCAAATGTTTTAACTGTAAGAGCACTTTATTTGCGGAAAAATAATAAAATGATGAAATAAGTTAACAAAATAGTTGAATAGCAGCAATAAATCATCAATAAATCAAGCGCTTTCATCTCTTTTTCAAGACAAAATACACAGTCAACAGTCCCTTTTTTAAAAAAGGTGAAAGACAACACCCTAAATACTCTCCACCAATAAGTTGCATTTATCAGAGTCCCATAAATTATTCAACAGCTGGATAATTATTTTTTTTAAAGTATAGAAACTGTATAAAAAAGATAAATAACACTCTCATTATAAACCATAAAATGCATAATATATTGCAATAAAAACATTCACCATCCAAACATTTAAAATAAACTGTATGTATATGTATATACACATGCACATTTCTCTTTTTATCTATTTATTTATTTATCTAAAAAGGGACTGTTAACTGTGTGTTTTATCTTTAAAAAGTCTCTGAATTAACAAAGATGAAAGCGCTTAATTTATTGCTGATTCATTGTTGCTATTCAACTATTTTATTAACTTATTTCATCAATCAATTATTTTTATGCAAATAAAGTGCTCTTAGATTTAAATGATTTGGTTGCTGTCCTGTTTCTGCTGCCGTGGACTATACAATTTTAAGTCATCAACAAAGAGAAGATGAGAGGTCTTTACCCTTTCTTGTAGCCATGGCCTAATTTGTTAAGTAGACAGTTTAATGGTCTAAGGGCAAGACAGAATAACAGCAGTGACAGGAAGTCACCCTGGAATATCCCCCTTTGAATTTTTATCCCTCGAATAATAATTTGTTCTTTGTCATGGCTTTATTACAAAGTGGTCTGCCACTGTTTCATGGTCACTGTAATGTAGTAAATCAGTGTAGGGTGTTTTTAAGCACTCTTTTATCCATGAACGTGGGATACTGTCAAATGCTTTTTTGTAGTCAATCAATGCCATGCTTAGATTCGTCCCCTTTTTACAGTTCTTCATTATGACTTTATTTAGCAACAGATGATCCTTTGTTCCATGTGACTTTCTTTTATTACCTTTTTGTTCTACTGCCATGACTGAATTTTCTTCTAAATGACAATAAACTCTGTTGGCATCAAATGAGGTATATAGTTTATATGTTGTCAGAAGGCAAGCTATTGGTCTATAATTTTTGAGATAGTTTGCAGGTTTACTCTTAAGTAGGAGTATTGTTTTTCCTGTTGTCAACCAGGTTGATGTCTATTCGGGGTGCATATTTAAATAGTTCTTACTCATGGCTACATCTTCATGCAAAGATGTTAATATTTTTAAGCAGATGTTAAGTACCTCATCTGGGCCTAGGGTTTTCCAGTTGGAGCTTTTCTAAACTTTATCTCAATCTCTCTGACCATTACTTCATCTCATTTCATGTCCTGTTCCATTGAACTTCTTTTTCTTTTACTTCTTCTATCCATTTACCATCTTGGTTATGTTCCACAGGATTTTTATAGATATTTCTCCAAAATATATCTATTTCTTCTTTTTGTGTGGCCTTTCAGTTCCATTTGCCTTGTTTACCAATTCTCTATAGAACTTTTTTGGGGTGATCAATAAATTGCTTATTTTGTACTTTTCCTTTATATTTATCTGCGTATCATCTACGTTTTATTGCCTGTGCTGAAATTTTTAGTTTATTATTTGCAATAGGGCAAAATAGATCCTGATCCATTATAATACTGCATATTGCTTTTACCAAGTCTATATTTCTGAAACTTTTTTGTTGATCTGATCCCTCTTCTATACTCTTCTAACAGTGGCACTTCTTGTCTTAATTGCTTTATAGTTTTCTCTATTCAATACTTCCATGATTGTATTGGATTTCTCCCCTTCCTTTCCCTTAGTATCCTGTGTTCTTGTGGTAAAAATGTATCTGTTATTAATTTAGCTGCACAGTAATATATCCTGTTTACTTCAGTTATATTGCATGGATCTCTGTGTACAGTCCTAATTACTGTGTTCATTTGTTTTTATCAAACCTGACTTTTTGGGTTTTATTGACCTTCTGCAGTCTAATTCTTTCATTGATTTTAATATGTCTATCTCTATTAAATCAATCTACTCTTCTCTTAGCTCATTTTCATCTAAACTAAGGACACACTTTTTGTTCTCCATTTCCTGCGGGCACTCTATGTACAGTTCTATAACATCTTCCTGTGGCACATTTTCTTCATTTGCATCCTATTTCATCCATTGCTCTTTTATATGGGAACTCATTTGTCTATCACTCCTCATCATTGACTGCATCAGAGTTGTCACAGTTTTGCGTTCCCTTGCTGTCCAGTTTCAAGTGAACATTTATACTGGTTTGCTACGATTAGCTCCAAAATATCTTCATATGGTAACTGTCCAGTTGCTTCCTGTTCCACTGGTTTCTCCTTAAGTTGGATGTCTATTGCTCTATCCTGTTGTGGTGCTTTTTGAGTTAGATTTTCTGCACTGAATCTTTACTTCGCAGGTACTCCATGACCTCACTTTATATTTTTTAACTTCTCCATTACTAATCTTCTTTTCTGCTTTTCCTCTTTGTCTTCTTATTTTTTTGTATTGTAAAGTCTTCCATGTCTGGATTCCTTTGCTTGTATTTCTCTTCAAATATCTTTGGCTTGCTCCTTTTGTATTCATTAATTTTGCTTTCTCTTTTGCAAAAATATTACACCATATTAAATCTCTTTTTTCTTTCCCATGTCATATTTCTTCTTCAGAAGTCTCCTGACCTTCTGGTTTCTCCTTACTTTGGGAACTTGTTCCATCATGCTGCGATGTAATCTTGTGTTAGACCTTCTATACCAAATCCTTTACTTCGCAGACATTCCATAATGTCAACTTCTATTTTTTTTTAACTTCTACTTTACTAATCTTCTTTTCTACATTCCCTCTTTATGATATTATTTTCTTTATTGTGAAATTTTCCATATCTGGATGCCTTTGCCTGTATTTCTCTTTGAATATCTTTGGAGCTGCCTTTTTTATATTGATTAATGTGGCTGTCAGTTTTGCATAAATATTGTACCATATCAAATATCTCTTTCTTTCCCATGTCTATATTTCTTTTTTATACTTTTCAAAATTCTCTAGGTTTTGTTGTTTATATTTTTGCACTTCCTCAGATTCTTCTTTTCCCAAACAAATAAAAATGTCTTGGTCTATATAATGTTTTTACAAATCTGTTGTATTAATGAATACACATTTTTATTTGAGGCTTCTGACATTTTTTCTTGTGGAAGTATTTTTCTTTCCTTTAATTTCTCTGTTAATCTTTTTGTATATCTTGTGTCCATAAATTCTGGGCTTTTTGCATGATAGTAACAATACACAATTTCTTTCTGATCCTCAATAGTCCACTCTACCATCTTCATGGCTCTTCTTTGATGTATCAGTTTTTGTGATATTTGTGGACTGCTACTTCCTTCTACAACACAGGGGCCATCCTCCTCCTGGGCCTGGCCTAGCCCCATTGTAGAAATGTTTCTGTATTTTGAGGATTCTACACTGTCATTTTCCCCAGTCCTGGTACCAGTGCACCTACCAGGATTGGGTACATTTTTTATCCTGTGCACCCAGCTATCTTTTTTTAATTTTTGACCTACTTCTGCCTGTGATATATGCTATATAAAATGCAGTCTATATATCAGTGTTGTCTTGGTGAGATTTTGTGAAAAACATGGCCCACCTCATGAAGGTACTCACCAAGAGTTGATGATGACTTCAATTTCAGCAATGCTAACTCTCCTTTGCTTGCTGACTTATCATCTCTCCATTCAGAGCCCAAATATATCTTTCTTAATTTCTCCAAATCTTTTGGGTTTCTAATACCATGATGAGAATGGACCCCATTCCTAAGTCAAAGTATGATTAAAGTTCATGAAATTAGTATTATTTCAGTCTTTGATATCAGCCAAAAATACTCTTCCCAGCACCTGCAATGTGTCTAGTAATGACTCCTTCTGCAATTCATATGGGAGTTAAGTGTATTGGTAACATATCTAAATATGATTGTAGATTATTTTTTATAAGACCTGCTGCTCTTACTACTATGTTTTCTGTGGGGGTGTATGGATTAGCATTCAGGAAAAAGGTTTATCTGCTGAGGTCTGTATTAATGGTAAAACAGCATATATGTCAAATGTTTATATGATCCCAGAAAAGTATGGAAAGGAAATTGTGCAAACGGTGTTTTCTTTCATTTGGGGATCAAGATTAAACCAATGAAATGAAAAATGTTGTATATGAGTGAAGATGAAAGGGGGATGGAATAATTAAATCCAGTTGTCTATTCTGTTTATTTAAACTTGTACAGAGTATTAAAATGAGTAAAAGAAGAACATGAGAAATTAATAGTGAGAATATTTAAATATAAGTACAAAAACTTCTAGGAGATGATAAAAAGAAGGACAAGATAAAAAGAATATTTAAATGAAGAAATTTATCATTTTCAAGAAAAAAATACTAACATGGAAAATAAAATGATATACTGAAAGATAGGAAGATGTGGTATATAAATGTAATGAAACAATATCATTATGTAGATCTATGGAAACATTTACCATAAGAAGTGATTAAAGACATTAAAGGAAAAAGTGGTACACCAAGATAGTAGAGTGTCAGGATTTCCTGTAGAGACAGGTAGCAAATAAATTACTGTGAATGACAGCACTGGCAATGCAGAAGTGAGAGTGTGTTATACATCACTGGATGACACAGATTGGTTAGACGATGTCAGGACCCATGATTAGCAAAGCTAAAGATATTCACATGCATTCTCTTGTTACTAATTCAGAAGGAAGACTGGCACATTCTAGGGATGCAGTAGTGGGGTAAATTTTTCATGGACTGGTCAAAGCCTGTAATGTGTATGGCATTCAAGACGTTCTCTCCATGGTATTCCTGAAGTATCAAAACAACCCACTAAACAAGTATAGTGGGTCCAAAAACAAAACAGTGTAACAAACTTCTCTGTGTGGAAGACTTTTAGTCCATATAGCTCTAGTTAATTACTGTATATTAATCAGATCAGACAATAGTAGTAGAAATAGCAAACTTAAACTCGTCTTAAGTAAAAAAAAAATAATAAAAAAATATATAATTGTACAGAATTAATAAGTATTCAAAAGTAATCCAAGAAAGGCAGGCAGTCTGTTTCCAGTGGAAAATCCTTTATTAAGTACACAAACAAGCGATTCAAGTAAAACAAAAATAGAGTAACAGTTTCTTCAAAAGCTTTCTAAAGATATATATATATATATATATATATATATATATATATATATATATATATATATATATATACATACTTTTTATCAAGCAAGGGAGTGGTTTATTGTGCTGTAAAACAAAGTGTTATTGGTACACATGTTAAGTTCACATCCCTTCCCCCATCAGTGTGACATTCATGCTGGTCCTGGCCTACTTAGTAGCTGTCATAATAATATAATCCTTGTGTACTTTAAATAAAATTTATAATGATGTGGTACCTCTTATTTTACCAGATAATTAAGTAAATGATTAACTCTGTGATTTTATCCAAGACAATATACTACATGGCTGGAAACATATCAACCTTAGTCCATTTGGCAATGAAAAAATATATATAAATATATACATATGCACTTTGCATGTAAAAAAATCAATTGTAAAAATCATATTCTATTTTTATAACCTGTTGTTAACAAAGATCGCTTTCATCCTTCTAGACTTCTTCAGGTCTGTGTACAAGAACCCTAAAAACTATCTATAAAAATATTGTATAATTAGTATTGTTATTACACATCATTTTGAATAAAGTGGAAAAGAGAGAACCAGAAAAAAAATAAGAAGAAAAAATGTATGATGATGGAAACAAAATATACAGTCAAATTGCAACTGATTTAAAATGGTATTTAAAACCAGTTGGTAGACTAAAATAAAATAAAATAAAATTAGTCATGTAAACAATGTAGGGATTTTCTAAGTTCCAGTGCACTTTTAATTGAACAGTGGTAGTTTAGTCCCGGCTTCCTAAAAGAGTTCAGCTTTAATTGCCACATGGGTTCATGTTTCTCCAAAATATTCAGAATGTCTCCTTCAAGATCACCCATGTCTATGTGATCCAAGATCTGAAACTTAAAACCTGTGTGCCTTTTATGTAGAGAAAGTTGTTTGGCTAGTGCATTATTTTTACATCCAGAGCAGATTTCTGACAGATGACATGAAATCCATTGCTTGAGTTTATTTACAGTCTTGCCACATAGAATGTATCACATTCATTGCACTTTGCCCTGTAGATTACTTTTGTAGTGTTACAGTCACCCCCTGCACTGGTCTTAATGATTTTCTTTAAATAAGGGCAATAAAAACTATCACCTTGCTGTATAAATATACAAAATGTACAATTAGTTTCACATTTTTTAGTGTTTCTCTCATATGGTCTAGGTTTAAATTCAACAAAACTTCTAATGTCCCTGGCCTTCCTATAAACAAAGGATGGGGCTTCACCTAAGATGTTAATCAGAAAAGGGTTTCCTGTGACAATGTCCCAGTTTTCTTCAATAACATTTTTTATACTGTGATAATCCAAAGTGTATGTCAGGATGCAGCTATATTTGCATTTGTTATTCTCTGTGGAATTTCTTAACATTCACCTACTGGGGAGGTTGAGTGAAGGTGCTTCAGTTCTGTAATGGGTTCCAGGATTTTTTTTAACATCTGACTTTCATAGCCTCTCACTAGAAAATCATTCTCCAAGTTGTTCAGGTTTCTCAAAAGTGGTTCCATTTCTGTGGTAATTCTAGCTAATCTATAGCCCTGGGATTTCACTATATTATACTTGTTTTTTGTACGATGTAGACCTTTACTGTGGAGTAATAAGTTAACCCTCGTTGGTTTTCTGAATAGATCAGTGGTGATTCAGTTATTGTTGGTGTCCTTGGAAATCTGCATATCTAAGAAAGTGGTTGAAGTATAGCTATGGGAAGAGGTAAACTTCAGGAAGGGGGTTGTTTGATTGAGGTAAGTGATAGAATCTCCAAGCTGCAAGGTGTCACCTTCCCACATAATAAAGGTGCCATCAATAAAACGTAAATAGCATGTGATATGCTGCATGTAGTCTGTCTTGTTTAACACAAAGTCCTCCTCCCACTTGCCCAGGGCGATGTTAGTTATGCTGGGAGCCATGGCAGCCCCCATTGCTATACCAGTTTTTTGTTTGTAGTGTTTCCCATTGAAAGTAAAGAAATTGAAGTCCAGTACAAGATTAATGAGCATACTTAACTTTTGCAGTTGTGCCTGTGTACCTTGATTATTATTTTTATTTATTTATTTTACATTTGTTTACTGGGCTAGTCCAGCTGGATATATGTCCATTTTCAGTGGAGGCCCGGGGAGAAAATTATGTTTCTTAAAAGACTCCATAGCTGCTGTCATACAGTAATTGTGAGGGAGCATTGTGTACAAGGATTCCACATCAATAGTTAATAAAATACTGTCAGCTTCCACTGTAATATTTTTTATTTTCCTCAAAAAATCCATTGAATCTCTTATGTATGACTTATTCTTTTCTGCTAAAGGTTTCAGCAAATAATCACGGTAAATGGCTGTGGCTTCAGTAAGGGAACCTCCACTTGCTACCACTGATCTATAAGGTGGGTCTTCACTGTTCTTGTGTGGCTTTGGTATTCCAAAAAAGTAAGGTAAACGTGGGAATGGGCTCCATAAATAATTTTAAAGATTTTCAGTAATAAGTTTTTCTTCCCATAATGTGGTGAGATTAGTGTTGCATAAATCATATGCTCTTTTTATGTCATCCATGGTAAATAACATAAAATCTGTTATCCTCCAGCATGTTCTCTATCTTTTGCTTGTAGCTAGTGGTATCAGTCACAAGTATACCTCCTCCCTTGTCTGCCTTCATTACATGCCTGGATTTATCATTGCCTAGCTCAATCAATGCTTTTCTTTCTCCCTGTGTTAAGTTATAACGTTTTTTCTTAGGAGGTTTTTTAAGGAGTTTCCTGATATCCATCTCACATTTCACTTTGAAAGCAGCTAATGTTTGATGTAGTAGTGGATAATAGCTGCTAGGCCTTTTTATAGTTTCATCAATAGGCTTATTTTCAGTGTCATTACTTTTGCCATTTAACTGTACCCTTAAGTTGAGCTTCCTCACAAACATTTTAAGGTCTATCAGTACCTGAGCAACCTCACTCATGCAGCTTGGTACAAACGTAAGTTCTTTGGACAACACACTTTTGTCATCTTCAGTCAGTGCTTTAACAGAGTGGTTCCAGATAAGTGGAGCACCTGTTACTGTGGCACCTGTTATGGTTGTTATTGTAACTGTTATTGTGGTTGGTTCCTCCATCTGAGCCTGGGACCTGGGTTGTAGCCAGGGTTCCAGTCGGGATTGCCCAGGTATTGTATTTCCCTTACTCCTGTCCACTGTTTGGTTCTCCTGTCTCTCTGGGGGTTCATAGATAGAGTCTGAGACCTCTGGAATTCCTCCTGTGCTTTCTGGAATCTCGGGGGGTTGTCATAGTATTCCTCACTGTGGTTGTGATAGGGGGGACCCTGGTAAGAGGGACAAGCTCTGGGGCTGTGGGGCTGTGATGGTGGTCATCATTTCTGTTCTGGTACTGATGCTAGCTTTGGTATTGGTGTGGTGGCTGATGTCTGTGCTGTTGATATTGGTCTTCCTGAAGAAACTGGTCTCTGTGAAGGTACTGCTACTCCTGGTAGTTGGATTATCTGTGGTCCTGGTTGTCCTGTAATTTGTCCTGTAGAACTCTCTGTCGGTTCTGGTTGCCTCTGTGGCTTATGTTCCTTTCCTGATCCTTCTGTGATGTCAAAGGCTTCTGTGAAGAGTTGATAGCCAGAGGGGATTGGGATGGTGGGGAATGGGATGTTGGGGGGCAGCCTCCTGGTGGTCCTGTATTGTGCCCCTGTCTGGTCTTGTGTGAGGATCTCCCCTGGGAAAATCCCATTGAGGTCTGCTGGCAGGGTTATACTTTTACATATAGGTTATGAAAATAGAATATGATTTTTTACAATAGATTTTTTACATGCAAAGTGTATATGTATATATTTATATATATTTTTTGATTGCCAAATGTACTAAGGTTGATATGTTTCCAGCCATGTAGTATATTGTCTTGGATAAAATCACAGACTTAATAATCTACTTAATAATCTGGTTAAATAATAGGCACCACATCATTATACATTTTATTTAAAGTACATACGGGTTATATTATTATGACAGCTACTAAGTGGGGCAGGACCAGCTCGAATGTCGCACTGATGGGGGAAAGGATATGAATTTAACATGTGTACCAGTAAGACTTTGTTTTACAGCACAGTAAACTGCTCCCTTGCCTGATAAAAAGTATATATATATATATATATATATATATATATATATATGGTTCTACCTTACATAGTCGACAGTGCAGAACATCAACAATGCAATTGCGATCGCCAGAAGATCAAAAATGCAGAAGACGGACGGATGAAAACAACGACGCCGAGGACACCGACATGAGAAAAGGCTGTGTAAGTATGCGGTAGTGACGGACATTAGGGTGCGAGTAAGGTAAGTGTGGATATTGACGATCTGTGGGGATAGGGGTGGGTTAAGTGAGTTAGGGTTAGGGCACGGGTTAGGTAAGTGTGCGGTAGTGACAGTCTTTGGGTTAGGGGCGGGTTAAGTGAGTTAGGGTTAGGTAGTGAAAGTCTTTGGGTTAGGGGCGGGTTAAGTGAGTTAGGGTTAGGGCGGCTAGGTAAGTGCGGTAGTGAAAGTCTTTGGGTTAGGGCGGGTTAAGTGAGTTAGGGTTAGGCGGTTAGCTGAGTGTGCGATAGTGACGGACCTTAGGGTTAGGGTTTGGGTTAGGGTTGTAGATAGTTGTGTATGTGAGGTTTAGTGTGGGTTTGTAAGGATTTTGGTGTGCTTGTGTTGTGTGTGTGGTTTTTGGACGGGGATGTGTTTTGTTTGTTGATTGTTGTTATTGTGGTGTGTGCAGCATATGAGGTTTCGTGTTTGTGAACCGTCGGTTATTTCGTTGTCGGGCATGTGAGGTGTTGTGTTCATGCACTGTCGATTATGTGGTGTCGATGATTGTGTTGTCGGTGTTCTGCACTGTTGACTATGTAAGGTAGAACCATATATATATATATATATATATATATATATATATATATATATATATATACATATATATATATATATATATATATTTAGAATGCTTGTGAGTAAACTATTACTCTATTTTTGTTTTACTTGGATCACTTGTCTGTGTACTTAATAAAGGATTTTGAACTGGAAGCAAACTGCCTGCTTTGCTTGGATTACTTTTAAATACTTAGTAATTCTGTACAATTATATATTTTTTATTATTTTTTTTTACTTAAGACAAGTTTAAGTTCGCTACTTTTACTGCTATTGTCTGATCTGATTAATATACAGTGATTATCTAGGGATTTATGGAATGAAAATCTTCCACATAGAGAAGTTTCTTACACTGTTTTGATTTCAAGAAGTTCATCACAACCCTTCAACACTATCCAGGGCAGATTAATGTGATCACTAATAGCGTCTCTTGCTTTCATTTGCACATCGTTTGGTTGTTGGTTCCAGAAGTGAGATTAAATGCAGCAGTTATACTGCAGGGGGAATGTCTTATGTAGGTGTTCTGATGAGGAAGTCCTGGGATCTCAGCACTATCACATGTTATAGTGGGGCTTGCAGAGTATTTGTGACAGTCCTAAGGTAATTGCCATATCTGATTCTGAAATTGGGGTAGCTGGTTTACAGATGGAGTCTAGGTGAAGTGGCGCTGACTATCAGAATATGCACATGACAAGGTTAAGTTTTCTATTCCAGGCACAAGAAGTGCCTGACTTCACCAAGCGCTGCATGGTCAGCATTGTACTGAAGCATGCAACAGAATACAACTGCATAAAGTGAACTAGATTAACAAAGGAGAAGAAGATGTTGTCTTAACTCATGAAAGTGTTAGAAAATGTCAGACTGAATTATTGCATATACATCAAATCGGTAGTATTGGTACTCTCTTCATATAGTACATAACCTTCAAAGTTAGTGAGTTACTCGACAGTGATGGAGATAATAGTAAACATGTGAGGATGGATTAAGTATGGTCCAGCAGGTCCTTCTCTGGTTGAAGGCATTGAAAAACCCATCATTTATTCAAGGGGCGGCAAATTATACTTGAACTAATAGATGACCCTTTGATATGGCTAGTTAAATGGGCCAGTACTCTGTGAGCTTTACAGCTTACAGTTAGTAACATGGAAACAATATTTAACCTGCCAGCAGGTAATCTGATTCAAGCACAACAGTTTGAAGGATTTTTAAAGAAATTTCTGGAAGTCCAAGGTACTAATGCATCTTATTACTCAAAACACACTTTTTTTTATAGTTATTGAGTTCTGACCCGAGAAATGATGAAACACCTGTCGATGTAATCAAGAAGGCCAGGCAGTGGCCTTCCATTGCCTTTCTAGGATAAATCTGATAAGGATCATGATGGACGTAGGGTGGTGAGGGGCCTTCATAGGCAAATTTTGAGAAGTAAAGGAAGGCCAAGGTATTCAAATGGAGAGGACAACATGTGGTGGCATCCTAGGTGTGTTTTAATGCTAACAGACTCTGTTGCTTCCATTTAAGGTTATGACAAGGTATTTCTGGTGGGGCATTCCCTTCTGCAATGGACTGAGAAAAAGGTAGCAGGGTGACCTAGAAAATGAACTTGGGAATCCAAACGTTTTTGGAAAAGAAGGAAAGTAATGACCTGACCTCAGTTTTTCTTTATAAACAATTTTTGCAAAAAATTTGGTCAACAACAAAGCATTACTTTGCATTTAGGAGGAAATGACGTGGGTCTTATTTTCATATTGCAATTGTTTTTAGCAATGCAAGTCAAAGACTGACATACAAGGTATTATGATGAAGACATAAGATATGTTGAAAAGACAAAGGAGGATGTTCCCTTTATGTACAATGGATCTGAGCATGCTACCTTGAGAAACACAGATAGATGTAGTGAATTGGAAGAGGTCTGGCCTAAATTGGTAGGTCAGGGTAATTTGTTGTTAATCGGATTTGATAAAAGCGAGATCTGTCACAGGACAGTGAGGGCTTCAGGCGTTTGACTACATGCCAGAAACATTATGCCTCTGGCTTGCTGGTGCTGAAGAAACATGGAGTCGGCTATAACAACACAAATTAAAATGTCTCCAATAAATATAACGAATAAACACCACACATACATATAAAGATTTGAATGTATCTGAAAAATAAAAAATACTTTTTTAACTGATTAAAAGATTGACAAGTTTCTTCTGATGCACTTAATAATTATTAGGCAAAAAGGTTGAAGGTATCTGTTTTCTTTATGTATGCATAAGGACAGGATTGAGGGAACAAAGACAGCTTGGCAGCAATCAAATTTGTCTGGAGGTTCCTTCTTATTTTTTCCAGACTCAGGTGGCATGCTAGTGAGGATATGGATTTGCAAGGACTAGCAGTATGGTTTGCTGTTACTTTACTGACTAAGGGGGCAGGGATAGGATCAGGTAACTCAGAAGGGGGACTATATTAGAGCAGAAAGAGTCAAATGGTTAAAAAGGTACTTGGGAAGACTGGCCTCTTTGAACAAGTAAAGTAAGCAAGCCCACCCTCCCTTTATGTCTGACTAGTATGGTGTATCCAGTGCCTCTTCTGAAGTAGTAAGTTGATGAGGTCTGGCAAAAATGGTTACTTCTCTGAATGTGAGGAAAGGCAAGCAGCATAGTCTTACCTAAGATGATAAGTAGATGAGTCAAAAATTGACAAATATGGTCTTATTAATGAGGAAATAATTCATGCTGGAAAAGACAAAGGGGGGGGGGCATGTCCCTTCTACCCAGACTTGAATACACTATCCTGGCAAGGCCATGCAACCATATTGAATTGGTGGAGGTCAACACGGGTAAGTCAGGGCAGCAAGAAGTCAAAAAATATTGTAAGAATTAAAGGGCTGCCACAGGATGGTGAGCTTCAGGATTTTGTTCATGTCTCTGGCTAGCTGGTGCTGAATGGATATTAAGTTATAAAGTGATTGACATTTTTTTTTTCAATAAAAGTGATTAATAAACATTGCAAGTTTTAATAAAGATGTGGATGTATTTGAAAAACTCATGAGATTGATTAAAGCATTGACAAAGATGTTCCAGTAAATATAACAAGACTTGACAAAAAAGGCAGAAGGCTGTCTGGTGTGTCTGTGTAGATAAGGGGGGAAGAGTAAGAAGACAAAAAAGCCGTTAGTAGATGTATACAGATGTGTGAAAGTCCATGAATAGATTTATGATAAAGTCATAAAGTTTAGATAACCCATAAACCCTTGCAAAGCATATTCTGAAAGTCTTTACAGAGGGTGTCTCACAGATTACAAATGAGATTGCTCAATATGCAAAAGTTTATAGTAGATATGTTGAGAAGAGCCCACTTCCCAGGACAGAAAGAAGAGCAATTATAGGAAAAAAAAAAAAAGATTCTTTGGGATTGTTTCACAGTTGCAAATGACAGAGGAAAAGGGAATAGCTGTTAGTATTGTACTGCTAAATACTTAGAAATGTAATTACCACAAGTGAAGATGAAAGCTTGTTCAGAAAAAAAAAAATCTGAAAAATAAGATATTCAGGTTTAATTTTCCATCAAGGATGAAAGGCGACGTGTGTAAAACTTAATGTTCAAAACTGATAAGATTATTGTACATAACCAGCCAAGAGAAAATGTACTAAAAAGTTCATTAGTCATGTCTTAATAAAGTAAAAGGAAAGAGCAAGAGACATTATATATTGACTAGGAAAGCCAGCACAGAAAGAAAAAAAGAAGAAAGTCCTGCAAAACAGTGAATTATGTATATACAGACAGACCAATCCAGAAGAAGAAATGCTTGTTGATAGACTCCATGGTCTTCCTTGTAGAGAAGAACATTTTTATCCATGGAAGTGAGTGGACACAGGTTTGTTCCATTTCAGAGAATAAATGTAATTAGTCAACTAAGTTATTATTAAAGTGATTAAAGTAACAAATACTGCAAGTGGCAATGTGACAAGTTCTTTGAAGTATAATTTCTCAAGATAATCTACTCTTTATGTGGTCATATTGGGCAATGGTCCACAATTTAAGATTGTGGAGTTTAAGAGATCTGAGACTGCAGATGAGGAATGTGACTGTAAATCCAGCTGACTGTGAGATCAAGGTAGAGAAAATTATCCAAACAGTGAAATACCCAATGAAAAAGAGCACCAGAAGTTGCTGTGAAGATTGTCACCTTAGAATTGTATACTATATAATTATTTGATTGCAGAATCTCAATGAATCACCCACTCACTTATAAATGGGTAGAAAATTCAAAAACATTATTGCTATATAAAGCCTTATTCAAGGCAGAACATCAAGGCAAAGTAAATAGATGCTAGAAGCATACCAACATAGCACCCACAAAGACTTTTAAGAGCTATAGATCTGAAACACGGTTCGAGTAGAGCAGTAAAAAGACCAGCAGTTTGACACTGTACTAATTAGGCAAGCATCTAAACCAAAAAATATGGATTAAGGAGAAGATGGTCAGACAGAGAAAAACACAAGTACCAGAGCCAATGAGAGCATTATATCACAGGAAGAAGGCATATCTGCCAGATCTTTACCATTTCTTCTTCTTCTTTTGGCTTTTCCCGGTTAGGGGTTGCCACAGCGGATCACCTGTCCGATTATGATTGGCAGTGGAGTTTTACAGTGTCTAGTTGCCAGCCCAGCGCCCAACCTTCCACAGAAGACACACACATGCAGTCACACCTAGGGTCAATTTAGAGTGTCCAATCCACCTACAGCATGTCTTTGGAATGTGGGAGGAAACCGGAGCACCCAGAGGTTACCCATGTGACCACAGGGAGGACATGCACACCACTATCAAAACAAATAAATCTGTCCTAAAAGGAAGATCAGCAATTCAGTGAGAACAATCCTATTACATATTCTACACTATGAAGACCATTGAAGAAACCAGGGAAATTTATAATCTGGACTGCCTTCATGGCACTTGATTATGAATAAATGCTTAACTTGATATACAAAGTAGCATACTTATGCCTAGATGCTAGATTTATTAAGCAGCTTTTCGGTGACTTCTTTTAAATGTGATTTGTTAAAATCACATGCACTTATATTGTACAAATTTGTGGTGCAATGGCGTGGTTTTTTTTTTTCACTTTTCCAGACTGTATTGCAGCCAAGGAGGTGGTATTTATACTTAGGACATTGCCTCTTGCATTTTTTTCTATTTTAGGTTATTTAAGTTATGTTAGTTGATATTCAGAAAAATCAGTGAAGCATAGCTCATTGTAGAGTAGCTTAATAGAATGCAGAGGATATGTAAAATAAAACTATGACATGCTTAATGTGGAATTGAGGATAATTTAAAACATTATCAGTGCACAACAATGTATGATGTCTCACAGAATGTTTAAAAAATAGTATATTTTTAACTGATAAAGAAAAATAGACAGCTCGCACACAGACAATATATGCAATGTACTACACCTTTTGCTATAAAGCAATCGCATCACAAATCCTGGTTGTCCTAGTGTTTGTTGAGCATCATGAAAGAAATTCCCCTGGATTTCTGAAGCCCTTTATTGCGTGCAGGATTAGTCTAAGAGCTATTTTCGGCAATATGGCCAATGTGCGATCGAAGAACGAGCTCCCAGGACGTGCAACTGAGCTCTTAGACTAATCCTGCATGGACCGAGGACCTGTATGCAAATTACCCTCATTGGCAGGTGTAAACCATGCAAATGAAGGTAATTTGCGATCCAGAAAGCCGGCAGCTGTCCATGCAAGACGAATGCAGTCTGCAGAAATTTACCCGGTTAGTAGCCAAGTACATTTCTGCAAACTACAAAATGGACCTATGACAGATCCAAATAAAGGCTGCATATCATTGAGGAAGCATGCCAATGGCCATGTAGAAGGCCATTGGCATTGCAAACTGTTTACAAAAAAAAAAACTTTTATTTTTCATCAATCTTGCCTATTTAAGCATAGGGCAGCGGTGCGCAAACGGGATTGGGGGGAAAATAATAAAATAAACCTAAAATAAGCATTCTAACTAAAAGCAGTATTCTGCCATGCAAGTCAATGGCAGGCAGAAGACCACCTGGCCAGTGAGTAATGGTTGCTAAGGGGGGAGGCTCAGCGTGGGACATGTAAATATGCATTAGCAGGCAATCCTATGCAAATGAGGGTGTAATGCAGGTCCCAAGAGTGTAAGAGTATAAATAGCTGGGTGCAAGACTAGGATATAGGTGACATCATGGGGGTGTGTGTCAGGCATACTGTAAGCAGATTGGAGCACTGTGGCACAGGATTACTCCTAGCTTAGCACAGTTCAGCTAGGGGTGTGTCTAAACCTGCCTAGCACTCTTTACAAAGTGTAAGCGGGTGTGCTTGCCGCACACCAGGTTTTACAGGAAGAAAAAGGAAGTTAAACCAGGAAGTAGCAGCTCTGTGCACATTTGAGCACTCTGTTTGCATGGTGCACACGCATGCTTAAACAAGAAGGCAAAGGGAAGGGAAAACAGCAGTAGAAAGGTAATCAAAGAGAACTAGCTTAGCTGGCAGGTGAAATGTATCTGAATCAGTCAATTACACAGGCAGCAGACCAGTCCAGCCCAGCACACCACTATAAACTGAGCAAACACCTTTCCCCTTGTTTTTCCCAAAAACTCGGCACCTCCAGTGTATACGAATGGGGAAATTTTACAAAACAAAAGCAAGAGAAAAAATGTTAGGGGCTGCTTTTGCTATCATAAACCAGCATGTGCAAGAGGCTGAGGGTGGTGATGATGTGAATGCTGCTAAGCAACCCACAGTGAGGAGACAGAGAAGAGTGTACAGACCCAGGGTAACCTACCAAGGGCTTCATGAGCTGGAGATAGTGGAGCACTATAGGGTGGACAGGGGACCTCCTACAGCAAATTGTTGAGCTGTGTTGGCCATGCCTCTCACACAGAACTAACAGAGGGAAATCCATCCCAGTGGATACCAAGGTATGTGTAGGCCTAAGAATACTAGCTGCAGGTACCTTCCAAAGGCCAACTGTGGGTATGATGGGGATTTCACAGGCATCAGCATCCAGGGTACTCCACCATTTCCTGGATGCCATGACAGCACATGTCGGTGAGCATGTATATTTCCTCATCACCCATGAGGCGTTGGCCAGCAATATGCATCTCTTCCACCAAATAGCAGAATATGCTGAGGTAGTGAGTGCAATAGATTGCATGCACATATGCATCAAAGCACCTCGTGGTGAGCGGGGTAGGGTATACATTAACAGCAAGGGCTTCCCCTCCATCAACTGCAAGGTCATGTGCGATGCCCACGGCATAATAATGAATGTGTGTGCTGGCTGCCCTGGAAGCTATCACAATTCCCACATCTGGCATCTGATGCAACTGTACCAGAGATTTACCAATGGGGACATCCCACACAGTCACCTAGTGGGGGATGCTGGATACGCACTGGAGCCATGGCTGATGACAACCATTAGAAATGCACACACACCCAAACAAGAACTACATAATGAGGCACATGCACAAACACGAATCATAATAGAGCATGTGTTTGGGATGCTCAAGTCATGGTTCCAGTGCCTGGACACATCTGATGGAGACTTGCAGTACTCACTAACTACATGTACCCAAATTGTCCTCGCATCTGCCATGCTACACAATATGATCCTGTGGAAACAGCTGCAGCAGGAACAGCATGGGGCAGGGCCACACAGCCTCCCACCATTGCCAAGGCCTGCACAGGCACAGAGTGACTCAGAGGAGGAACAACCTGAGCCTGCCCCAGTAGGCAGAAGGAGGCATGCCCAGTATGCCCTGGCCTTGGCAAAGAGGCAATGAATAGCACATGCACTGACACAGTAGGGACCCAGGGAATGACACCTCTCTCTGACTCACACATACAGTAAAAGGGATGCCACACATGACACTACCTGTGCTCAGCCATGTATAGGGAGTGTACTATGTGCATCCGACATAGGCAGCCCTGCAGCACCACCCTCAATACTGGGACACCCACAAGGTAAGTGACTCACACATGCCAGTTGGGGGGGTTACATATCCAACAACAGTTACAGCAAGCAGGATAGGAGTAGACAAATACAAACAAATGTTGTACTATAGCCTCAGAATGAGCCCTATGGGTAACCCCTCCCCCAGGCATACACAGACAGACTACAGCAGGCCAGGCAGTTGGATGTAAGTTGTGAAGGCTAGGAAGTCAGAAACTAACATGTCGGTAATTAAAGCTAAGATCTGTGGTACACTGGTATGCCTCTAGCCAGCACGATAGATAAGACTACAGACTGAAATGGAGTACCCGACATACCAGTACAGTCCTAACTAATGTGTACACATGCCAGGTGTGCCCCTCCATCCTACATACACTTATAGTAACAGTCAGGTGTGCCCCCCCCACTCCTGTATAGAAATGTAGAAATAGTCAGATGTACCCTCCCCCCATCGTACAGAGAAGTATAGTAACAGTCAGGTGTGCCCCCCCCAATCCTGTGTAGAAATGTAGAAAAAGTCAGGTGACCCCACCCCCCCACTATGCAGAAATGTAGCAACAGACAATGCCAAATGACCGATGGATACCCTGCAGGCACAGCATGCTACCTGCCAGTGTACAACACAAAGGTCAGCACCGCAGTACAAACTACCTGGACTTGATCCACACATGCAATACAGATGGCCATACTGGGCATGCTCACACACTTAGAGGAATGAAGGCAATGTCTGTCAAAAACATACTAAAAAGTCATACTGGGCATTCTCATACACGTAAACACGTGAAGGCCATGTCTGAAAACACCAGTGCACAATACATATCTGGCAGTTACAGTTCTTAGTGCAGACACATATCAGTATGCACCACTCCTGCCTTGCACAGACAGTGAATAGGAATACAATATGTAAGGACAACACACAATAATAAGCCAAAGGTAGATGGACATAGATGTGTGGAAGAGGGTGACCATGACAAGAAGCCATCCGGGCCTCTCTCACCCAGCACACAGCCAAAAGACCCCAAACACATGAGGTGCAAATGTCACTCTGCAGATAATAGCCACCAGCATTTGTCAGCATGACAGACTATGGGGTGCACGTGCCAGCTGTGCAACATGACTGTACAAGAAAGTAGTCATCTAGTAGCTGTATGCACGTACCTGTGACATATGACCCCGTGTGTGCCTGCATGTGGCATGTCAACCCCTACATGAATGGGTTATGGCCCATGCACACACTGCCATCCCCATAGCAGTATTATGGCAAGACTGCTGAGGTCATCCAATGTGAAATACACCTTTGGGAGAGCTGTAGCTCAGCAATCTCCATGGCACGTCCCATAACTGCATGCTGCTGTAGTGATAAACTAGTTAGGTAGTAGTTCTAACCCTAGACTTGGTAACTGGTGAGTGTGTGTTTGTGTGCGTGTCTGGCTGACTATGTAGAGAGAAATGCTTTTTAGGCTACTCACACTCTGTACAATTCATATACTGAACTTTGGCAAGGCTGCTGATGTCATTCACCTAGAAATACACCTCTGGGAGAAACCATAGTCCAGTAATCTCTGTAGCATGTCCTGTAACTGTGTACTGCTGTAGCATGATAAAGTAGTTAGGTAGGTGTTCTAACTCCAGACCTGGTAACTGTGTGTGTGTGTGTGTGTGTGTGTGTGTGTGTGTGTGTGTGTGTGTGTGTGTGTGTGTGTGTGTGTGTGTGTGTGTGTGTGTGTGTGTGTGTGTGTCTGACTGAGTAAAGAGCAATGCTTTTTAGGCTACTCACACTCCTTACAATTCATATACTCAACTTTGGCAAGGTTGCTGATGTCACTCACCTAGAAATACACCTCTGGGAAGATTATACCCAGTAATCTATGTAGTGCATCCTATAACTGCGTATTGCTGTAGTGTGATAAAGTAGTTAGGTAGGTATTCTCACCCCAGACTTGGCAACTGTGAATGTGTGTCTGACTGAGTAGAAGACAATGCTTTTTAGGCTACTCACACTCCGTACAATTCATATACTCAACTTTGCCAAGGCTGCTGATGTCACTCACCTAGACATACATCTCTGGGAAGGGTTGTAGTCAAGTAATCCCTGTAATGCATCCTGTAACTGTGTAGTGTAAAAATGTAGTTAGGTAGGTGTTCCAAACCCGGACCTATCAACTGTGTGCGTGTGTGTGAATCTGTGTGTCTGCCTGAGTAGTGAACAATGCTTTTTAGGGTACTCACACTCCTTAGAATACATATACTCAAATTTGGCAAGGCTGCTGATGTCACCCCACCTAGAAATACACCTCTGGGAAGGTTGTAGCTCAGTGATCTCTGTAGTGCATTCTGTAACTGCGTACTGCTCTAGTGCGATTTAGAACTGGTAGGGTTCCATCTCAACCCATGGCAGTTCTGGATGTTTTGCGTGTGTTTCAATGTCTGTGTATGGAGCAATGCATTATAGGCTACTCACTTGGAGTACATTTCAAATGCCCTACTTTGGCAATCCTGCTGATGTCATTCATTGTAAAATACAACTTTGGGGAAAAAGCTCTTTCGTGCTCCCTGTGGTGTGACCTATAACTGCTCCATGCTGTAGTGTGATATCGACCTCACTCAGGGGTTCTATACCCACACATGTCAGTTGTGGATGTTTTGTGTGTGTCTCACTGTCTGTGTAGGGAGCAACGCATTTAAAGCTAGTCACTCGCAGTACAGTTAAAATGCCCTTGTTTGGTATCCTGCTGATGTCATTCATTGTGAAATACACCTTTAGGGAAGGATTTCTCTAGTAATCCCTGTGGTGCATCCTATGACAGCTCCATGCTGTAGTGTGATATAGACCTCAGTCAGGGATTCAATGCCCACATATGTCAGTTGTGGATGCTTTGTGTGTGTCTAACTGTCAGTGGAGGCAGCAATGCATTTTAGGCTAGTCACTTGCAGTACAATTGAAATGCCCTAGTTTGGTAATCCTGCTGATGTCATTCATTGTGAAAGACACCTTTGGGGAAGGATTTTGCTAGTAATCCCTGTGGTGTGTCCTACAACAGCTCCATGCTGTAGTTTGATAGAGATCTCAATTAGGGGTTCTATACCCACACATGTCAGTTGTTGATGTTTTGTGTGTGTCTCACTGTCTGTGTAGGGATCAATGCATTTTAGGCTAGTCACTCACAGTATAGTTGAAATGCCCTAGTTTGGTAATCCTGCTGATGTCATTCATTCATTGTGAAAAACATCTTTGGGGAAAAAGTACTCCAGTAATGTCCATGGCATGTAGTGCTGTAGTATAATAAACTAGTTAGGTAGGTGTTCTACTCCCAGACATGACAGGTGTGTGTCTGTGTGTGTGAGTGTAACTCATCTCCTCTTAGAGGTGGCTGTGAGTGTGTGACACCTGTGGGCAATGTGGAGGGGGTTTTGCTTATTTCTTTTATGGTGGCCCTACTATATATCACAATATCAACCATTCAGGCATAACAGATGTAAATTAGCTGAGAGGCTGGGGTGCAAAGCCATACCCATACATGTGACATCAAGGCCAGCCAATCACAGTTCGCAACCCCACAAATACTTAGAGCACACACTCAACCCATGTGTCATACGCACACACACACACATGCCTAGGCAACCGCCAATATGTGGGTAGTACACTGCATATTGGCCACTGATAGTAACTATGCAGTGATAGCAGTGAGCTACAGAGGGCATGTCACCCTGCCCATCTGTCCAATATGCACATATATGCAGACAGTGCACCTCCACCATGTTCCCCAATGGACACCTGTACCACCTGTGGTGCCTTCACATGTGACTCACAATGGACATACCATGCCTGACAAAATGCCCTGTAGGACAGCTGTCACTGGCATCAGGGAATGCTGTTAGCATGCTATCAATATAGGTGCAGGGTAAACCTGCTGCCCATTACCAAATTTCTGCCACAGTTGGGCAAGACTGGCACATCTGAAGATAATCTGTATTCACAACATGAGCCAGACACCCCAGGTACAGTTCCACATGTCACTGTACAGGCATGTGGGAGGTGTGCACATCCCAGACACCATCCATGTCATGGACTAAGAAACACATACATGGCAAGTGATGCATAGCATTGGCCACATACAATAGTCCCCCTGGTGACTGGATGGGGGATGCAATACCCATCTGTGTGGGCAAATGCAGAAACTACAGGCCTGAGCCACAATGCAGACCATTGTCATGTGGTCTGATGCCAAGTTATACCCATCGCCTACCCTTGTATAGCCTGCTGGCACAGTTGACCACCACACACCTGTGCAGACATGCACCCATGCATGTCATAACTGGCACCCTGTGTGTTTGTGTGTGTGTTGTATGGTACTTATGTCCACATCCACACTCACTACAACTCTCCAGGGCATACTGAAGCATGCTTTCTGATGTCTGACACCTCATCTTACTCTTTACTTATACAACCTCCATATGACCTGTGTGGTGCATGTGATCCCTGCACATTGATGTGCTGTGGCAATCCCACTAGTGATAGTTACACTCCTGGCCCTGCCAAGTGTGTCAATGTGTGTGCGTCCCTGTGTGAGTGTGGCTTTGTTGATGCTGGCACCTGCTAATGCAGACAGGCACATGTACGTCACCTACTGTATATCTACTGTATCCCTGTTGCAGATGTCACTCACCATCACATATGGGGGGTTGATACCCTGTGCTGGAAGGTGTGTGACACAAACATGCTTCAGTTTTACTCTCCAACCCCCCCGACATGTATTTGCCTCTGTCTGCGTCCACCACTCTCTCTCTGGTGGATGTGGAGACCCACACCTGCTTTGCTTAGGCAGCAGCATATGTATTTTAAGTGATGCTCATGATCAGTTGATGGCCTTTGCATGAATTGCAGCCCTCCCCTAGCTGATTGCATGTGGAACAGCTGTGGTAACATCCCCATAGCCAATTGCATGGAAACACACTCCAATACCTAGGAACATCATGGTGGTGTTGGCCCTTTTCAGTCACTGTGAGCAGGAACTAGATCTGTTGTTTGGCAAACAGCATCTCAGATGGATTGGGGATTTACCTCTAACAACATACACTGTGGCAAGAGGGCAACAAACAGGAGGGGGTGTGCCTGTCCTGACTACAGACTGTAAGTGCTGCTATACTGCATTTGGAGTAATGTTGGTTTAACAGTGTTTGTCTGGATATGCCTGTTGGACATGTTGCAATACATGCCATGTCAGTTCAATATATATGAGGAATCCCCATCTGCAGGGTCATCTGCATACTGGGCAGTGTTGTGCCTTTGGTTTCATGTGTTACCCATGGAGCATCTATCTGTGGAATGCAGAAGGTAGTTTGAGGATTGCAGTCTGTAGATCGTAAAGGACATGACAGTTACTGACTTCATATCCCTCATAGGACATATGTTGCAACAAACCCCGTTACAATGGTAAGTTTATGAGGTTATCACTGCGACATGTCTATACTGGCCCTGTGTATGTGCTGTCAGCTACACCCCTGTCAACCTTTGTACATATGTTGTGCATGAAGTGGTGCATATGTGCTGTACACCATAAATAGTGTCATCATATATGATAACAAGCCAGTGATATATCAGATTGCTACACATGTCATGTACAGTCGGGGTTATATTTCATGACATAACCTGGACATTCTGTAGATGTTTGTACAGTACTGAGGTCTGTGTAGTGATGGTGAATGTCAGCATTGTTTGTATTGTTAATATATACTTTAGCCTATGTACAGACTGTAGTAGATGTCATTGTTCTAGCTCTCCTTCTATCTGATGTTGCATGCTGCACTACTGTATGGTATCATTTTGCCATACATGTTTTTAGGGCCATACACACCCATGGCCCATACCACAGACAGCCATCAGACCAAACTGTGTAGCAGACCAGTATATGTAGGGTCATTCTGTGAGTGGCTCATATGAAGATGGTGTAGAACAGATAGTGCATATACTGTAATATTATGCTACCTTAACATATGTGGCTGTGGCTATGTTCACATTGGTTGTGATTATGCACTTTCACACAGGTGTATCTTACCCTGTGCTGTGACATGGCTGTTGAGCCTGCTATATATGCAGTTACATGTGCATTCCCCCATATGAGATGTAGGCCAGTGTTAAGTCAGTCTGCCTGTAGCCTGCACAGTGCATTATTACATGATTAGCAGCTTAGTGTACTTACCCAGTGAAATGTCATGTGCAGATACTTGCCAGATGTACTGCTGCCTGGCCTCACTTAAAAGTCATGTATGTCAGACAGAGCAGTGGGATGCTGTACAGATGTATGTCAATATCTAGTGGGTAGTTGTGTCCATGGCACCCCTGTACCAGCAGTCATTATGTGTCAGGCCAAACAGGAGTGTGTGAATCCAAAACCTATGATGGCAAATGTATACCACTCATTATACCCATCTACATGGCTATCTACATCCATATTGTCAGGCCTGGTACACATGTTTTGCACTAAGGGATTATGTGTATACCTCTGGACTGTACAGGGTGTGTCCGAAGTTCCACATATATTGGCCAATATCTCTGCTGCACTCCATAGGGGCATTACATGCTAGTGGCAGTACTTTACAATGATTTCCTTAGGATGACTGTCAGTAGCCAATGGCACACATGTTATAAGAAGATGTCACCTTCCACACACACCATGTCTGTGAAGGCAATCCCAATGATAGTAGCAATAGTCTAGTAATATACCTGCTATACATACCTGACATCCCCTTGCACTACAACTTTGGTACTATAGGGACTGGGGTAGGGCTACACTTCATGTCCAGGACATATGGTGGAAATATATGTACATATACTTATCCAGATAGACATATATCTATATATATATATATATATATATATATATATATATATATATATATATATATATATATATATATAATTACACATGTGTACTACTTCCAATTACCACTGTCATGGCAACTATCCACTATAGATCCCTACATCATGTGGGCGTGGTCCCTTTACATTTCCTGTGTGAAGAACATCCTTCCTGTGTGTTGGCATCAGTGTTACAGACAGCAGGTAGCAATACTTCCTACAGGAGAACCTGCACACTCAGAGCGGCCACATTTTTGTAGAAGGATCAGGAACTACAGACAGATTGTGAGTAGAGTTCTGTTATGCTTTGTAGAGTACTGGTGTTATAGGGTGTGTGTGTGTGTGTGTGTGTGTGTGTGTGTGTGTGTGTGTGTGTGTGTGTGTGTGTGTGTGTGTGTGTGTGTACATACTAGTCTACCTTGGAATGCAGTCTGTCTGTATAGCTCACTACTGTGGGCCTATCCTCTTGCTGGGCAGAGGTATGCCTATCATGTGTTGTCTGTCCACCACATAGGTCCTGTGTCAGATATTACACTGGTAGTGTGTGTGTTGCATGCTATCAGTACATGGCTACATCCATTTCTGTTTTTAACCTCAATTCCCTGACTAAGGGGATGTTGCAGACTATCCTGTAACACCAGCAACTTGCTTAGTGTATGGCAACAGTGTTCCACATATGTGCCTGTGTTCCGGGCCTATATTACATCAACAAATGCTTAAAAAAGTGAACGGTGATTAATCGACCCTATGTAAGTGAAAGCTTACAATCCCGAACTGTCAGAACAGTGATTTTTTTTATTAGGGAAAAAAATCGCTGTTCCAAAACACATACGCACAACGCAAGCACACCAAACAAACAGCAATCCACACACATACACCTAAAATCTGGCACCTAACCCTACACTAAACTATACACACATCACTAACTATCCACTTACCTTAACCCAAACCCTAACCCTAAGGTCCATCACTATTGCACACTCACCTCACTCACTCCCTAACCCTAACTCACCTAACCCACCCTAACCTTCAAGTCCACACAATAGCACACATACCTAACCTGCGCCTTAACCCTAACTCACCTAACCTGCCCTAACACTCACATCCACGCAATCGCACACTTACCTAAACCTGACCCGTAATTTTCCACCACATCACTGAAAATACCGAAGCAACAGAAACGGACAACCAAATTCTTTCCCTAGGAAAAAATTTAGGTTTCTGTTGCTTCAATATTTTAAGCTTTTCTTACATAGGGTTGATTAATCACCATTCACTTTTTTAAGCATTTGGTGATCTAATATAGACCCTGTGTTCCAGCCTTTGTCCTCCATCTACATACCAAGCTTTGCACATATGTCATGCTGTAAGGGGTTGTTCTGTAGTGGCTGTGAGTATATCACACTGCCATTGCTGCCATTAGTCCACTGCTGTTGTATCCCCCTCACATACAGTGGGACTGGGGCCATATATGTGTGGGCATCACCTACACAATACATGTGTGCCCTTATGCACTCCAGAGGCCAGTGTATGTAACAGTGGTATATCGGCCTTTATTACTGAGTCTAGGTGGGGAGCACCATAAATGACCTAGGCTGTTACAAAATGTGAGTGTATCTGGGGTGAGCTGTCACAAGGTATATGGATGTACAGTGCCATAAACTTCACTTATATTGACATTATGTACATGAATTGGGGTACTGCAAGCCTACTGCCTCCTGCCATACAAACTGTTCTGTTTGTCAGTCTGCTCATGATGGTGTCAGTTATGCCTCGTTATGTACCAGTTACAACCAATTTGATCACAAAATGTCTTTACCTCTTACTAAGTTTGTACAGAGTGTATATAGAGGCTGCTGAACTACACACCTGCAGCATATACTGTTGATTGTTTGGTATCCTGTGGTCTAGTCTGTCTTCACTATTGTACAATTTGAAGGGCTTGGCCTGGACAGCAACAGTTGTGAACCTTTCCAGACTATTGTATTAGTATAACTGTTTCACAGTTGCAGTAATCTGTTTATATGGTTGTCAGTATCTGAACAGCTATACAACATGGCATATAGAACTGTTATAGTACAGAATTAAAGGATTCCCATTTTTGCAAACCTGTGTGTGGTGTCTTTCCTATCACCTTTCTACGAGTATATGTTGCAGGCAATGATTGACATTTGTATGGGTGGCCCATACAGTGTCCAGTTGTTCAGCTGTTAACGGTAGGCATAGTGGCTGTTTCATATTGTGTGCACCTTCTACATATGTATCTTACTGTACATATATCTGCGTGTGTCTGTGTAGTCACATGTATATATATATATATATATATATATATATATATATATATATATATGTATATACATGTGTATATCTGTGTCTGTGTATCTGTATCCTGGGGATGTTGATGGCTTCCACATATTACATGTCCTATGCTAGGCAGACTGTACTTGGTAGTGTATTGCAGGGTGCACGTGTTTGGCTGTGGAGGGGTGCCTATTCGTACAAGATGTATAGTGTGTGGGGCCTCTCAACCCCATTAACAGTGCATGTGGACATATGTGTATTTGTTAATCTGCCATTGCTATCTACAGATGTATGGCCATATATACCTATATAGATATATATATCTGCTAACATATATATAACTATGTCCGTATATACCTACATAGATATATATCTGCGTACACATATGTAACGTGCTGTGTATATGTAGACATATAGGTGTAGACACATATATGTCTTGATTTAGGCATGTGCATGTATATATGTACATATATAGTGATATATGTGTATATAGAGTTAGAAAAACAATATATATATATATATATATATATATATATATATATATATATATATATATATATATGTTTATATATATATATATATATATATATATATATATATATATATATATATATAGATATATATAGGTATGTTGTATCTGTTTAGATTTTAATATAATTACGCACAGTGATGTCTCTGTGTTGGTATACATTCTCTGTACTGTTGCATGACAGGACTGGATGATATGTTTCTGAAAACATTGAATTTCTGTGTATCTGTTTTGGCTTAGTGGTACATCACTTTGTCTAGGGTGTGCAGGGTCCTTGATTTGAGCCTTGCAAGAGCTGTTTATTTAGTTGCTGGGCAGAACATGGCCCATTGGATACAGAGTGATTAAGGCACTTTAAAGCAGTTGTAAGCAGGTTTGCATAGATTTGTGCAGAGCTAAGCATTGCCTACACAGGTTAAGCAATTTAGAAGCTGAGTGTATGAAAATGTAAGCAGAGGTTAGGAGTGCTTACCATTGTGCAAACCCACTCAAACCCACTTACAACTGCTTTAAAGTGCCTTAGTCACTCTGTATCCAACGGGCCGTGTTCTGCCCAGCAACAAAATAAACAACTCCTGCAAGAATCAAAACCATGACGCTGCACACCATACACAAAGTGATTGCACAGCCCTTGGAGGTCATACAATACCATCACTAGTGCCATGGAGTCAGAGTTATGTCTGCCACACATCCTGACCTTGACTGTGTGCAGATAGAGCCATTCTCAGTGCGTTTGTCTCTCCCCTCCAGTACACCGTTGTGTTTCAGGATGACACACCCTCACCATCTCCTGCTACATTGCAAATGCTCGGCATCTGTGGCCTTCACATGTGTGTCATATTGCAGTATCCCAAACTAGAAACACCATGTGTACTGGCATATTCCCTGCAAATGCAGGGCAAACATGCACGTGTACAGTGGCACCAGCATTGTACAGATGAGGATGTCATCCCTGGGTTGGGGTGAGGTGTGGATTGTACAGCCCATGCATCATAACTGCAACTTCCTGGACTTCCCCAACATGGTGCTGGTACATCTGATCACATTGCAACACATGGCTTTGGCAATGTCCCACCATTATGCAGGTCATATCTGTATTGAGCCCTGGCTGATGTTGCCTGTGGTACACATAGGTTCATAGGTGAGTACTGGACTATTGGTCCTCGGGCCTACATAAGCCTATCCACAGGGGTTCCCAGCTATGTACCATCCAATAATGTTATTCCTCTGTTCCCTTGTCAGGCTATGGCACAGACATACTACCCAGGGTGAATTCCCCATTTCCCATCCAGTTGTCAAGTGTTTTTGTAAAGAGAACCAATAAGTAGCATTGCCTGACATGAATGGGTAGTCTGTTCCAGAGTGTGGGAATTCCCTAGGACAGGGCCCTATCCCCCCAGCATGGTCTGTGTAATGTGTTGATGAGGTTTAGTACCCTGGAGCATAAGTTTGCAGAGGGAGTGGGATTTCTTTATGTGTAGCATGTTCAACTGCTCTGTGTATGACATAGCTGCGTATGTTAGGCAGATGTCAGCTGTGCCTGGGCAATGTGCACTGGAGTGTAGCCACAGTTGTCTGAGATGGTCTGTGTATTGCATGTGTTTGAGGCTGGTAATGCCATTAGTGAGGTGTGTGCTCTGTCAGTGAACATGTACAGCATGCATTATGGGTAGGTGTATTAGATGTGTACATGGCCTACACCTTAGCTATGACATGCACAGTGAATTGCCAAGCATAATCTTAAACCATACTCACCAGCATCCAGCCGATGCCTTGCTGGTATCCAAGAGGTACCTACATTGCGATGAGATAGAGTTGATGTCAGTGGCCACAGCGGAGGCATTGCTACAGGGTGGGTGCAATATTACAGCAAAACAACAGCTGAAGCCCACAGTACTACAGATTATGCATAACTGCTTATCAGTACTACACAGCAACAGACTCCACATCTCACATATGCATGATCTACCTGTACAGATGCATACACAACAGTGGTCTACTGATATGCCCTGGAACCTTACCTGCATGTTCCATGTCTGGTGTGTGGGTAGCACCCACCTCCATGACTGTATCTGTGTAGCTCTTGTGGGAGCACAGGTGCCACCAGGCTCATAAGCAGCCCCTCCACTCTGGTGAGGGAATGATGGATGTTATGGCCCCCTCCTTGTTGCAAGGTGGTTACCCCACATGGCAGCGGCACGGCGATGTACATGGTGGAGAAGGTCACTACAATGATGGCAGACCTGCTCATACATATGGCCGTGCATCCCCATCTCATTCACCCTGCGGACCACATCATTCCACATGGCGGTCCGTTCATGCTGGTCCTGGCTTGTCCTTGAGAACAGCAGCTGGTAGTGCTGGGTGATGCTGTTGAGTATTATGTCATCCTCAGCGGCACTGTAAGTGGGATTCCTTGGGTGCACCATACTCCCTGAAAAACATAAAGATGGAAATATGTTTGAGCAACACATATGGCACATTTACCATAATACAATACACATAGTCTCCCGACACTATATCAGCTCCAACTTAATGTTCACACAACGCAAGTGGTATGTCTCCAGTTTATGTACCATTGGGACATATATTGTATTGTACAACAATTTCTGCTATGTGTTTTATAGACATGCTTCCTGTGGGGACACTAGAGTTGCTGGGCTGTTACAGAGTATTTCACCTGCATGCCATTGTCACTGCCACTATGTTTCCACATATAAATGTGGCATGCTTGCTATGTGATTGCTACACATCTGCCATTCTGTGTTATTGGGGATATCTATGCAAGCTGTTGGACATCTTCTGGGATTGTGTGGACTATTACAGCCCACATATGTTCCATGACAGTTACACAACAGTATGTATAGGGGTTATTTGCCAGCAGAAACACCACTCCCTCCTAATGTGCAAATGTTACCAGTCCACATCACATCCGTGACCCACCATTGAACCTCATTATCTACTGTTCTGGCACTACCTTCATGTGGAACCACCTCAGGGGATGGAGTCCCCCCCATGGAGCACACACAGACATATGTCTGTCACCCAGTTAGATCCAGGGTCTTGTGCATAGGGAGCTCCGCAGAGACATGGGGTATGTGCTACATCACCTGGAGGCATGCGGTACACATACACAAGGTTAGATATGCATGTTTCTCCTGCTCAGCTCACAGACCAGGCACCTTTATAACCATGTAGATGCTGTTGTGACTGTCCATGGGTGGGCACCATGTTCCCTTTATTCCCATATGGGGGTTCAATGGCCTCCACACTCCAAATGGAACTTCCCATCCACAGTGTTTAACCACCACATGTGTAATATACCAGCCATGTATGCTGTCTTGTTTGTCACTCAACCAAACCTACATACCAATATGTGCCTAATACCATTCACCAACATATATATCCCATCTTCTCAAACAATTGCGATGTGTTCACACCACACTCCACACTCCATTTTGCAGCCATGTACTGGTGTGTAGATATGTTGTGTATTGATGTGTGATGTTCTTTCACACATGTCATGGCAGGGGACATGTATCGACTATTATTTATATATATATATATATATATATATATATATACCTATACGTGTCAGCATTATGTATATGTGTGTATGTGTCTGTATACATATATATATATATATATATATATATATATATATATATATATATATATATATATATATATATATATATATATACAGACATACAAACACACACACATACACACACACATACAAACACACACACACACACACACACACACACACACACACACACACACACACACACACACACACATATATATATATATATATATATGTGTGTATATATACACTTTTGTGCATATATGTGTAGATATCATTATGTGTTGTATATATACTTTTTTATATATATATATATATATATATATATATATATATATATATGTATAACTGTCCGAGGTTCTGTAGACATACACAGCTGTGAATATGTATCACACATATATGTATATATATGTATCTGTATGTGGGGTGCATACAAACATCTGGTCCACACTCTTGTAACTCTCTTTACTTCAAAGCTGAACTGTTCTGCCTTGCTGCAACACAGGCAGGTGTCACATGTAAACACAGACTAACATTAGGGGGGGATATATGGTGACAGATTTTAGATAAGGATATTATACTGCTATGGCAGTTGGGCATGCTATGCTATAGTTTAACATGATTGTCCTGCAGGTGGTGTGGTCTCACACCCATGTGTCTATCATGACAGTATTAATACCACCACCAGCCATTGGCCATAGTAATGCACAGAACACAGATATCATGGGTCACATCTTTGCCATTCATTTCTGATCTGCACAGTTGACAGGTATGTCCCACTGACCACAGGGACTGACACTATTGTCCAGAGCAGTTGTTTAGCAGAACATCATTACAGGAACAAGTACTGATGTCACATATAAACCACTTCACATTATACATCCTATTATTCTATGCCATATAGTACATGCAAGTAAATACATATCTGTTTCACATACCTTTTATGTTTTGTCCGCTGTAGCAAATCCCTGAGCTTTGTTACTTTTATTAAAGTTATTTTTTTCTTTCTCTCTCTCTCTCTTTCTCTCTCTCTCTCTGTCTTTCCAGTAGAGTGATTGAGCTGGTTTGAATAGATTGCAGCATGCTTTTGTAGGTATTGCACATGATCAGGTGATGGCCTCTGCACCAGTCAGTGTCCACCAGTTGCTAATTGCATGCAGCCTGCTGTGTAGTACTTCAGATAACCACTGTCATGGCAACCCTGTACTTTAAATTGCTGACTTCTGTGGGCATTGTCCCTTCACCTTTCCAGTATGGATGACAATCTTCCTGTATGTGGACATCAGTAGACATCAGTGTTACAGACAGCAGGTAGCAATACCTATTACAGCAGAACCTGCAGACACAGGCCAAATACACATTTGGGTAAGATTCCAGACCTACAGACATCGTGAGTAGTGTTGTTATGTGCATTGTATCTTTCTGGTCTTACAGGGTTTCTGTGTACATGGTACTTTTGCATGGAATGTTGTCTGTCGGCATAGCTCTCAACTGTGGCCCTATCCATACGATACTAGGAGGACTGGCTGTTAGGTTTTGTCTGTGCACCACACAGGTATTGTCCTAGATATATCATTGGCATTCTGTCTGTTGAGTGCTATCAGTACATGACTACATCCATTTGTATTTCAATGTCGTATTCCTGCATAAGGGTATGCTGCAACAAATCCTGTAACACCAGCAATTTCCAGGGTGTGTAACAGCAATAATGTGAATATGGCCCTATGTTCCTGCTTCTGACCTCCACATATACGCCAGTCTTTGTCCTGCTGTGATACAGAAAGGGGTTGTTAGGTAATGGCCTATCATTATTTACCGCTAGCATTACTGCTATCATCCCAGTCATGTCATGGACTCCCACACCAACTGTTGGGTCAAGGCCATATATATGGGGGCAACAGCTGGAGAACACATATGTGCCCTTGTACATTCCTGAGGTAAGTGTGTGGTACACAGTGTTCCTTGCCCTTGTACAGCCTTTTATGGGGGGGGGGGGTCAATGCCATTAACCTAGGCTGTGACTGCTTTTCAGGGATATAACTGTTAAGATGAGGGTCATTCAGTGTGATAGTGAGATGTTAGGTTAAGAAATGTTTATGTACAAGATTCTGTGACATTAACACAAGTGCTACATTTCCCTAGGGCTTGACTACAGGGTGTAATTGGAGGCTGCTGAACTACATCTGTAATTGTTGATTGTTATGTATCTTGAAGCCAAATTCTGTGTCTACTGTTGTACTAATTGAAGGCCTTGGCCTGGACAGCATTGTATGGTATATATCCACAATGCTTGCATTTACTGCTTTATGTGGGCCTTGCATTCATCACTGATTACATATTTCAAACTTTACGTGGTGTAAATACTGGCATACATTATTGTATAGTACACAAATAAAAGTTATCTGTGTATGCATACCTGTGTGTCGTGTTATGTCCTTTGAATTGTGGGAGGGTATATGTTTAATGTCAGTATTCTTCTTTGTGGAAATGGTTGCCACACTACATATTTCACTGGTGGCAGTTAAAGGGTTTGTTGCTGAGGGATATACTTTGCACCCAGTACTTCCACACTACTTCTACATATGTATGGCTACTAATACCTTTTGTCTGTGTATATGTGTATGTACCTATAGATATAAATATATATATATATATATATATATATATATATATATATATATATATATATATGGTTCCACTTCATATCATCGAATTACTATTTCATTGCAAATCATCGAGACCAAATCGTCGAACACTTATTTAATCGAAAACTCATATAATCGAATCTCAAATCATCGAAAACTATAAAGCAACTACAAATAACCTTCCACAAAGTTTTTACTATGTTTATGCAGGGGGGCAAGTCCCCCTGCACCCTCCATGTCCCCCGTAAATAAATATACCAACTCCAAGGTTGCACTACAGTGGGGAAAGAGGTTATTTCCTAACCCAACTGTAGTGCGACCTTGGAGTTGGTATATTTCATTACAGGGGGTGTGGGGGGCACAGCCCCCCACATGGGAGGTGCATGGGGGCTTGCACCCCTGCATAAACATAGTAAACAGTGTCTGGGATGTTATTTGTAGTTACTTTATAGTTTTCGATGATTTGAGATTCGAAGATATGAGTTTTCGATGAAATTAATTTTTGACGATTTGGTCTCGATGATTTGCAGTTTGATGAAATGGTAATTCAATGATATGAAGTGGAACCATATATATATATATATATATATATATATATATATATATATATATATATATATATATATATATACATATATATATATATATATATATACACACACACACACACACACACACACACACATATATATATATATATATATATATATATATATACATGAACATATTTATGTATCTATATACAATTGATGTTATATGATTGCGAGTCATACATATATATATATATATACATATAGCTGTCTGTCTACATTTACAGCTATATATCTGTCCATATGTCTCTGCATGTTCAGCTCATATTTTGGCCTGTACCTCATTCTCTTGGCAATTGACATGGATGATCGCAGCATTGAAGTGAGTAACTGGTGACGACACTTTTGTGTTTCAGACTTCATCTCCTTCTATATATATGTTCTAATAAATATAACTGTGTAACTAGCAACATTTTAAGTGTATTAGAGCATTAGTTGACATATATCCCTATTTGTACCCACATTGTGGCATACTTTGTCCAGACTTCTTGCATTAACAGGTCGTGTGGTTTGATATTAATACATTTCCTGTACTGTTGACTGATTGTGCTGGATGATATGTTTGTGAAAACATCAGATTATGTATATCTGCCATGGTTTAGTGGTAAATCACTTTGTGTATGGAGTGCAGGGTCCTTGGGTCAAGTCATGCAGAGGCAGTTTATTTTGTTGCTGGGTAGAACAAGGGCCATTGGATACAGAGTGATTAAGGCACTTTTAAGCAGTTGTAAGTGGGTTTGCATGGGTTTGTGTGATGGCAAGCACTGCTAACCTCCGCTTATGTTTTCTTACACTCAGCTTTGGAATTGCTGAACGTGTAGGCATAACTTACCCCGGCGCAAACCCACGCAAACCCGCTTATTGCTGCTTAAAAGTGCTTACTGCTGCTTACCCTTGTGCTAATTTCTTTAAAAGAAAAGAAAAAGGGGTTGATAGGACAGTGGTGAAAAAAGGAGCACAAAGAAGGACAGACAGTAGGGCAAATAGCTAGGCATGTGCAGGAAGGGTATAGGAAAGGTCCATAGCTGCCCATTTCTTCCACAGCAACAGCTGTGCATATACACTGCATTTGGAGGTACATTTTGACCCTCAAACCCCTGGGAGAGGGGTGAGGACAACATATATTCATTGTGATGCCAATTAGACTAGATTATATGTATCCAGTGGACATGTGTGCAAAATGGACAGCTATGTATGGGGCGTGATTTCTTTGTGGAAACAGATTGCCCTTTTTTTTTCAGGTGAGCGTGGGATGTTGGGGATGGGTAGTAGGTATATCTGGGGAAGTAGGTTGGAAAGGTTAACAGACAAGACAAACAAGAGGCATACAGTGGCAGTATATGACCCATGTGGGGGGTAAACACCTTGAACGGGAAGAGGTGTTTGGAAGTCGCAAGCCCATGAGCCCCCAACTGGAAACAGTTGGACTGAGGTCCCCGCACATGGGCATTCACCACTGCACCTTTACGGCCCCAAAGGTGGCTGTGCTGGGGGCTGTGTAGTAGGGGCAGGCTCATCCTCTAATTGCACCACTCAGCCCTCAAGCTGGCATAGCCGGTCTCAAAACTCCAGCTCGAGATCCCTATGCACCACGGCTTGGACATGTTGATGGGTGACAGGTTCCACTCCACACCTGCTCCAAGGGGGGGAGCCCCATCCCCTGCAGCAGTTCCACCCAAAGGTGGTGCAGGGGCCATGGATGAGGAGGTCCCAGGCTGGGCCCCAGATGTGCTGGTACCCAGTGCCATCTCCAGCTGAGTTGGGACAGGTGGGTCTGCTGAGACTGGCCTTCCCATACAAGCTATGTTGTAGCAGGTTTATGACAGATATGGGTTAGTAACAGTCAACAGCATTCAGGATTAGTTATAACAGCATTCATAGGTATTCCCATTAACCAGACACACCAGATTTAACACAGTTGCAGAGCAAGCAGAACACATGCATCTATGGAACAACAGTGGCCATTACAAGAGCATGCAGGTTTCATTGATGGCAACAGGCCACCAATATGGGTGTATTTTAACATGGCACATGCATAGAAACAAATGTGAATATTTATAAACCATTAGGACATATGTCTCAACAAAAGTTTGGAGTGTACACATACCAGTTGAGGAGTGTCATTGGGTTATTTTGCACATATGGTAGGAGTGAGAGAGAGAGTTCAGTTAACAACTAATATATCCTTGTAGTTTTCACAACATTCTTAGTCACTGCAGTGATCTTTCCCTTACATATGTTAGTACACTACCCAATGGCCTTATATTGTACACTGGTATGTTTATAGGTTATTATATATGTGACCTGTGTCTTACATACATGTGTGACAAGATGCAGGTGTTAATGCAACATACACTTTGGGTGAGGTGCTAGAATGACAGGTTTGTTTTCATATACATTCTATAACTATGTACACATTTGACTATCAGTTATATGTCATTAACGGCTGCCTACATTTCTTGGATCATCACACTGATTTTTCAGGGGAATGGAATACCATGCTGGTGATATGGGCCATTTATCTGGACATACTGGACAGATTGGAACAGTTGTCGGGTATGAATATGCATACAACTTTCAGTTTGAACATTCTAGCAAATTCTGTACAATTGTTGGGTGTAATTATGCATACAGCTTTCTATCTGAACATTGTAACAAAATCTGTACAGTTGTGGGGTATGATTATGCTTTCAACTTAGTAGCACTCAGGATTCAACCCCCTGCTGTGTGTGACAAAAACTATAGCTAAAATTACAGTACACTGTGCGATCAGGGAATTAATGTCAAGCTTTCTACTGTTTTCTATCTAAGTCTCCCTCACTTGTACAATATGACTGACCTCTTGGCACTTCCAACATTGTTATGCAGGACTTCATACACATTTTATCTGCATACCACAGTGTGGGTGACACTGCTTCAAATACAACAGTACTATTTATAGTATACAACCGTTCGCCAACATAAGACAGAAGAGTAAACAGAAGCAATCCACAGGTTATACCTTTATTCACAGGCTATTACACATTTATTTCTACTGGTACAACACTTTCTAATGCTCTTATATTTATTTGTTATGTCAGTATATGCAGAATAATTACTAACCTGCCTCATGATGCAGCCTTTGCAACCTAGCATCATGGGCTTGCTGGTTCGCAGCCTGCTCATCTGCAGCTGTCAGAGAAATACAGTGATATTTAGCCATACATATCCATAGTATACACAAGCAAGGCAAGTCTTAATTACTTAGGAGAATGAGTACTTAGTCAGTACTGGGGCAATGGGCATCTGCCAAGACTCCTGGATCCACTGTTCCAGTACATCCCCCCTCTGCCACTTCAGGTCAGCATGGTTGTGCCTGACCTGCTCACCAGTCCGGCAGATACCTGTGGCACTGGTGAGGTCATGGGTGAGACTGTCCCAGGCCACTGTTTTATACTGAGAGCCCTGGTACTGGGCCTACAGTAGTCTCTCCTCATGGTGTTTTACCAGGAGCCATACCATGATTTTTGACTCCTGGATGCCCCAGCTCTGCGTGCTAAAATAAGTGCCTTCACCCACAATAGCCATACTGCCTGCAGTAGAAAGCTACAACCAGTTATGGAATGTATTCCCACCTGTGGGGTTTAACTATGGCCAGTTACCTGCACTTTTCAATGATTGGCCGGGTTTGAAAAGGCTAAGCTATGGGCACACCTGCTTAACTAAGGTTGGCAGTGCTTAAAGAGGTATACCACTAGGCAGATTGGATTGGCTCCCCTACACATTGCTTACTCTTACTTAGTTGAGCTGTGCTGCTGTTAGCATTGCTTAATAGTTAATTAACACTATATTTGCCTTTTGGCAGTGATTTATTATTCATTACAGGTTCTATATGTGCCTGGTATTCATGATTCTACACTTCTACTACTTCTACACTTTATTACAATAACACCTCACATCTATGCTTACTGCAGTACTCCAGTTCACATATTTATGTTATGTAGCAGGTTATACCACTTCACACTGTACATAGATTCAGTTCTCATGTTTGGTTTGATTTTCCTGTGGCAAGGATTAGTTTTCTGATACATCATTCCTCTGCATTGCTATGACGGCTTAGTGGTTAACTACTGTGAATTATAGTGTACAGGGTCCTGAGTTTGAGCCTTGTAGAGACAGTTTATTTTGTTGCTGGACAGAGCATGTGCCATTGGGTACAGAGTGATTAAGGCACTTTAAAGCAGTTGCAAGTGGGTTTGCATGGGTTTGCACGATGTAAAGCACTGCTAACCTCCGGTTACAGTTTCTTACACTCGGTTACCTTCTACTTTGCTTAATCTCTGTAGGCAATGCTTACCCCCATGCAAATGCACTTAAACACGCTTACTATTTCTGAAATATGCTTACTACTGCTTATTTGTGCTTAAACCTGATTACTAGTGCCTTATTCATTATGACACTGACACTTCACATGTGCATTTAATGCAATACTCCAGTTCACATTTAAATGTTATTTAGTAGGTGATACAGCAAAAAGCTGTAAAAATATGTTCATATACAGATTTCACATGGAAAATGGTATGTGCTGCAGTGGGACTTGAACCGGGAATGGCTGTTCGTTACGCAGATGCTCTAACCACTACACAATTCCTGTGCTGCTTCATTTGCATATATATTCCTTGTTATCCTCTTCAGCCTTTTAAGCTGCTTTAATGGTAGCTAAGCGATGGGCAAACCCATGCACCTACGGTTAGCTGTGCTTGGAGTTTAAAAAAAAAATAAAGGGGTTTCTTCTTTTTATTTTTATGTCCTGTTGCTGTTGTACACATGGGGGACTGTTGGTGGGGATATGCGGACACCTATGAGTGGTCTTGCTCATTTATTTACACGTTCTGCTGTTCTGCTTTGGAGGGGTGTGTTTATTCTGAGAGCTCTTCTCTCAGACATGCCCCCTGCACTCGTCCACGCCCTGTGTAGGATTAGGAGGTCAGGCAGCGCGTCTTCATTAATATGCATGGTTTACTGCCATCCTCCTCCTAAACTTCTGCTGCCATGCAGGACTAGACTAGTCCTGCAGGGAAGATTAGTAAATCCGCGGGATTATAATGTTACAGGAATTCCTGACCTAATTTTGTTTCTGTTTGACTTCAGAACTAAACACCTTTTTCTTTTGTAGTGATTTAAAACTGACTGTAGGAAAGAAAGGTATCATATTTACTTGAATGGGTCTAGATGCAGGAGCTGTTGGAAAGGTAGGTGTATTCTAGGAGCATTTTATTCAACAGTTCTGGCGTATGGTCTCTAAGAGTTTTGGATCACTAATGAACTCATTTCTGTCAACACTGTCTGCATTCCTTGTGCACAGGAACACCTAGTCTGCCAGCTAAATTGAGAAGTAAATGTGTAGCATTTATAGAAACTAGCTTAGAAAACTGTATAAAACTTATGAGGTTAGACACTACCTTCAAGAGAATTGTTAAATGTGATTAGGATGTTTAAGGCATTCTTCATGCCATTTTGGAGTAAGGCATGTTCATTATCTGATAGCAATCTCCTCACTTCAGTAAATTCAATCAGGTGGAGAGTCATAAAAATCTACCTTGCTAATCTGTAGAATACTCATTGTGTGATTGTGGTCAGGACATAAAAGAAACGCTGCAGGCAGAGAGGCTTTGGAGTAGGCAATGCAGGCTGGAACAATGTGTGGGCTAGCCTGATTATGAAAAGCATTATAGCTCCAAAAATGTATTATCCCGCTATCAAGCTTTGCTCTTTCAGTAGGACTACAAATAAAAATATACACTATAAAACTGACATTTATTTGTTATCACTGTTAGCTCATTTGAGCATAAAATATCAGTATATGTGCAGGGGAGACATTCTGGCCTATGAGTTAATTGCCATAAAAATCAAATTCCTTATTTTTGAGAGTGTGATTCTATGGAGTATAATTAAGGGAAACCTTTTAATACAAGTGGTGCAGTTTGTCAAATAAACTTTTTCTAAACATCACATAATTCAACACTTCATGAAAATGAGCTTTGCAAAAATAATCTTTCAAATGCAAACCACTTTGCCAGGGAGCCTTTATGTGTGTATGTGTGTGTGTGTTTGTTTGAGTGTGTGTATGTGTGTTTGTTTGTGTATATGTACATATTTATATATATATATATATATATATATATATATATATATATATATATATATATATATATTAATTACATGTATATATCTGTGTGTGTGTGTGTGTCTATATCTATCTATCTATCTCTCTATATATATATAGGCCCAATACCCCTTTTAGGAGGGGGGGTAAAACACCGGGCGGGAGGAAATAGGTTGTTATCCAGTTCCAAAATGCAAAGTGTGTAGTTAGTAGTAGTAAATGATCATGTGTCAGATATCAAGCTTCATTGATCCCAACACATGATTTCAGAGTGTAATTTGATGGTTTTTAAAAGGGCACTTAAAATATAAGGTATCTCCAAAGCAAGGGACAGCCATGGGGGCCGCTTCACCCTACATATGCTGACCTATTTATGTTTTTCTTTGAGATTAAATACATCTATCAGGCTGATTTCCTAAAGAACAGCTTATTATGATGTGGAGGATGATACCTAGATGACTGTGGGGTGGAAGTGGGGGCTGAGGGGGAATGGATGATGTTCAGTATTATTTGAATAAATGTCTTCGGATTAAATTAATGGTAAAAAACAAATTTTTGTTTACTTTCATTTTTCTTGATGTGCATGGCATGTCACTATGACATGGCACAATAGCTACTACAGTACATAGAAATAGAAAAAATCTTCTTTTTTATTTCTTTATAATTTTGTCATCCACCCATAATATAAATAATAATAAATAATACCAATAAAACGTTAGAACGATTTGAAAGAATTTGTTCCATATGATACACATATGATAGTCTTAACAGAGGTTTAAAGGATAAGTTATTATTTAAGAACCTATTCATATATATAGTTTAATTTTGGAGGTTGAAGCTAAATAGAAATAGAATCCAACAATCACAATCATTGGATAAAGCCAATGATCATTCAAGAGTGAGATTTTATCCATTACTGGGGACCAACTAATATCAATAGATCAGGGAATATATCAATAAATATTTTTTTTTTACAGGTTGGCACATTTTTTCAGATATATTTTTTTTTATAGATGTACTTTTTGGGTCATGTAATTTTAGGTAAAAAATTTTTTGTTTTTTTAAATTTCATAAGTTTAAGGGTTAAGTTTTTGTACCTTTGTCGGGTCTCGGTTGTACCTTTGGCAACGACATCATATCAAATGTAGCAGTACTTGGTTGGGTTTGTGGCTGTGTGTAAATGTGGGGCTTTTTTTGGTTACAAACTTCCTGTAGTTTCAAAAATTGAATAGCCCCTCCACATTAGCATTATCAAAATAATGGCGAAAAAGCTCATATATAAATATACACCTACACCGAGCCAGATTTTGTCGCATTGGGATTGTTTTGTGGATTGATTTGTTACAATCAAATGTTTTAAGACATAGGCCATTAAAAAATTATCAATTGTTAAACAATTTGTAGGGAGCATTATTCAAACAAGACTGGACTGGTACTGGTGGCTGTGAGGTCACTGGTGATTATGGTTGTGTGTGTCTGTATATATATATATATATATATATATATATATATATATATATATATATATATATATATATATATATATAGTCTATATTAGATAAACGAAAGTTTATCTAACCGAACGCTCACATGAGCGAAAATCCAGAAACTCAAAATTGCAATTGTGGGGGGCTGTGCCCCCACACCTCCCACTAACTATGTATTCGAACTCTAAGATTGCACTGCAGAGAGGAAAGGGCAAATATTCCCATCTTCACTGTACAGCAATCTTACAATTGCGGTTTTGCGTTCCACAATTTTCGTTCATGTGAGCGTTCGATTAGATAAACTTTTGTTTATCTAATATAGACTCTCTCTCTCTCTCTCTCTATATATATATATATATATATATATATATATATATATATATGTACTGGTTCCCTTTATAATTTCAAAATACTGAAATCCCAACTTTCAGTATTTTGAAATTATAATATCAAAGCCTTGAAATTCCGAAACACCAGAAGTGCAAAATTCAAAATACGGAAGTTCGGAGCATCTGGTGTTGCAGTGTGTGAATGCATAGGTGTAAGTGTAGGTAAGTACATATGAGTATGCTGGTTAGGGGCTTTTGTGTATGTTAGTGTGTGTTTTGGCTGTGATGTGTGTGTGATTGTGTGATCCTATGTAAATCAAATTTGGGGGGTCATATTTGGGTTGTACTGCTAGACTTATAAGACTCTAGTTTGAATTTATGTCACATGCTCAGATAAACATTGGATCTATAGTATAGTTTCATAGTTTCATAGTATAGTACTAGGCTATCTACCCTGGGGCATTTGTAAGCCTAGCCATAGTGATGTGGCTTTTGCCACCCCATGAAATGGTACAAAAATGTACAGAATAAATCTAGAATACTGTGCCTCTGTCTAGTAGTGACACAATGAAGGTCCCCTTATATAATAGAATTTGTTTGCTGTGCCTCTGTCTAGCAGTGACACAGATGTGACCCCTGGGGTAAACTTATGATTAGATTTGTACTAGGCTAACTGTCCTTGTGGACCACTTTAAGCCTAGCCAGTTACCCCATGTGAGAATCAAACCCTGGACGTTTTGTTTGTAAGGTAAACACCTTAACCATTATGCCAACTCCCTTTTAAAAGCATCTGTATTTTAAATGGAGAATGGTATAGCAGTGAAAGCTGATAGTGAAGCCAGGGCCACTTCTAAAATCAGGGTATGCTGCTGTACATGCTGAATACCACAATTAAAGAGTTTTTCAACAAAATATTGGAAACATTTCTACTACCCTTTCATGTTCAGAGACTTGTTCACTATTAATTTTGAGACACACATCAAGAATGTTTTTTATGCATATCCAAAGATGTTGGAGATTAACTGCTAAAGGACAAACTTGAGGTCTTCACGCTAAAGTGTATTAATAATTTCTTTGAACTTTGGACTTGAATTTCATTATCTTTAACCTTTTTGCTGTCAGTATGTGTGCTGAGAACCATTTAGCAAGTCTGTTTGTTTACTGTGATTGCATTACTGATGTTGATTTTGCATCATTGGGTGGGTCACTGCATCACTGATGAGCTGCCATGCTGGTCAACTGACACATACTGGGTTTGGTGGTTGGAGGCATCAGGCAATTATTTACTGTTCTTTTCAATCTATTTGGATTGCTTGAACTATTATACTTTATATCACTGTTAAGGTGTCAAATTCATGCAAAGGCAAATAAAGTGAAAGTAGCTAGCTGCATACATATTTTATAAAAACACATAAGTGGATCAGGAAAATTGCAAATTGATACCATAGGACTTTAAAAATCACCACACGGGCATCCTCCAAAAAGGCCTTACTGAGACAGACACCTGGTGTCAAAGTCATGGCCTCAAGCTAAATGCCAAAAAATGCAACAAATCCCATTTGGGAAAAACAAATCACCCATGAATTACCACATAGGCGGCAGCCCCCTTAATACAGAAGAGGTAATAAGAGATCTGGGGATCCAGGTAGATAGTAATCACTCCTTTGACAATCATATTGACAAAGTAGTTAGGAAATCCTTCTATGTGGCCCATCTAATTATTAAGGGGTTTGCATCTGGAAATAAAAAGGTTATAGCGCCCCTCTACTCGTCACTCATCAGACCCATCATAGAGTACAATGCCCCATTTGGAATGTACCTCACAAGACACTTCCAACAGCTTGAAAGGCTACAAAAGCACCTCATCAAGAGGATTACTGGCCTCAAACATATGCCCTATGCAGTCCGACTGAAAAAACTCCAACTGTACTCAATGGCATATCGCTTACTCAGAGGTGATCTCTGTCTGACTTACAAAGCCATGTCCAACTCAGAATTGATGGACATGCTCCACCTAAAGAAATCCAAGTCATTGTGAGCCACGTGCTCTAGTGAGCTAAACCTCACCACAACAATAAATAGAGCATGCTGGAGGGATAGATTCCTGTCACAGAGGCTCCCTATGCTTTGGAACAAAATTTCTAACTACCTTAAGCAGAGACCCTCACTAACAGTCTTCAATAGAAGCCTTGACGAGTGGATGGGTGACAGAAAGTACACCCATGGGATCACTTCATTGGCTGTGCTTGACAGAGGCTCAGTTAATTAATCAATGGGGCGGCGAAAGCCAACACACTCTGGCTAGGCTTATAAATGCCCTCGGGCAGATAGCCTAGTACCTACCTATGAATCTATATTATATAGCTTAAAAGCATCAGAGAGTACATATGAAGTATTCATGGCAAGATACTATCAATTCAAATTCTGTCAGTAAGCATCTTTAGCTCATGAAATATACAGTTATGTAAGTAGTTTTCATTACTTAATGTATTTGCGCCTTTTAACGTTATTCTTTCTGGTCACATACTGAATTCTGTATGTCCATTATCTATCTGCCCTTGGTGAACTTTTATAACTTTTTTTAAAAAAATCTTTAAATGAGTTTTACTGCAGGTTGTTCTGACCCTCTGTGTTTGAACTAGTTATTCTTCAAGTAGTCTAAACAAACTTCACTCACTGGAAGTGCCTGACACACAGTTGCAGAGTTGACTGGAAACAGAGAAGCTTAGTATCCACACTGTCTTTGGAGAAATAATATGTACTTATTTAATTTTAAAGTAAACTGCAAGCATAACAGTAGTTAATTTCATATTCCAATTGGATTATTTACACTTGATTATATTCTTAATTTTTAAAGTAAAGAATGAAATTAATTTTATAATTATATCCACTGGATTGCAACTGTTGGTCCTGGACTGTTATATTTTGTCCCTGCTTCACTGGTAAAATGCTGTGGTGATAAGCCAACAGACATGGATTTTGGCAGTTGAAGAATGCATGGCATTTGCTCACTGTTCTTTTTAGTCTGTTTGGAATGATTGTATCCCAGTTCCCATCGCCAGTGCTAGTTGCGAATGATCCCCATTTCATGCATAAGCTGCTGTTTCAGTGGGTGTGCTGATGAACAGTGGTTTGGCAGCTTTGGAGGACATTTGGCATTTGCTAACTGTTTTTACTTTTACATATTGCAGTTTTGTAACATTATGTATTTGATTATAGGTTCATAGGTTCATAGGTTTATATTAGGCTATCTGCCCTAAGGCATTTATAAGCCTAGCCCAAAGTTTTGTGGCTTATGCCACCCCTTATGTTAAAAAATACTGTGCCCATTAGTTTGTTGTGCCTCTGTCCAGCAGTGACACAGAGATGATTCCCGGGGTAAACCTACGATCTCCCATCCACCGGTCAAGATTTCTCTTGAACAGAGCCAGCGAGGTGCTCTGCCTCACATCGACCGGGATTTTATTCCACAGCATAGGGAGTCTCTGGGTGACAAATCTATCCCTCCAGCATGTCCTATTTATATCCGTGCTAAGGTTTAAGTCGCTTGCTCTAGTGGATCTGGTAGATTTGGATTTTTTGAGGTAGAGCATGTCCATTAATTCCGGGTTGGACATGGCCTTGTATGTCAGGCACAGGTTACCTCTGAGCAGGCGGTATGCGACTGAATAGAGCTGGAGTTTCTTCAGTCTGGCAGGATATGACAGATTTTGGAGTCCCTTTATCCTTTTGGTGAGGAACTTTTGGGGTCTCTCCAATTGCTGCAGGTGTCGGGTGAGATACATCCCGAATGGGGCATTGTACTCGATCATTGGTCTGATAATGAAGAGTACAGGGGAACAATGACCTCACTTGATCTGGATGTGAATCCCTTCATGATCAGGTGGGCAATGTAGAAGGTCTTTCTAACCACTTTAGCAATGTGAGTGTCAAAAGAAAGGCCACTGTCAACCTGGTCCCCAGGTCCCTGATAACCTCTTCTGTGCTTAATGGATTGCCACCTATATGCTAGCTTGGGGTTACCTTGCTTTTCCCGAAGGGTATGACTATACATTTTTTGGCATTTAACTTCAGGCCATGGCTCTGGCACCAGTTATCAGTTTCCGTGAGACCCCTCTGAAGGATATCTGTGTCCGATGTACTTTCTACTATGGCACCCAGTTTGCAGTCATCTGCAAACTTTGTCAGCCATAGTCCTCCTATGTTTGTCTGTACTTCTGAGAAGTAGATGCCGAACAACAGGGGGCCAAGGACTGAGCCTTGTGGGACACCACTTGTGACCGGCTTGGAGTCTGACATGGCGCCAGCAACTCTAACCCTGTGGGTTCTGTCCTTTAGCCAGTTTGCAACCCATCTTGTGACATATGGGTTTACATTTAAGCTGGTAAGTTTCTCTATAATACCCGAGTGGGGTATTGTGTCGAAAGCTTTTGCAAGGTCAAGGTAGGCTGTATGGACTGCCTTTCCCTCATCAATGGCCTTGGTGACTGTTTCAAAGAAGTCGACCAAGTTCAAAAGGCATGATCTGCCCTTGACAAAGCCAAACTGGGTCGGGTCCAATGTCTGCAAGTCCCCTATGTCTTTGTTTATGAGTTCCATTATGATCCTCTCCATAGCTTTGCAGACCAGGCTTGTTAAGCTTATGGGGCGGTAATTATCAGGGTCCGTAGAGGCACCGCCTTTGTGGAGTGGGACCACAGTTGCCGTACGCCACTCCTTGAGCACGTATCCTGTGGTAAGGCTAAGATTAAACAGCTGCCTTATATGTGGGTTTATTTCCTCATTGAGTTCATGTAGCACACAGCCGGGGATGCCATCCGGTCCCATTGATGCTGTGTTTTTAGCTTTAGAGAGAGCAGCTTTCACCTGCGCATTTGAGATATCTGGGAGGCTACACTCCGCTGGGATAGTTATCTCTCCTTTTCAGGGGGAGAGGGGGGTGAAGTTTGCACTGAACCTGTCTGCCAGTATGTTGGCAATGTCTGTGGGTTCAGTGATTTTTGTATCATTTTGGACTAGTTCTGCGCATATCTGGGAGTTTCCACCCAGCTTTCTAACATAGCTGAAGAAGGCCTTATGATTGTCTTTTGAATCTATTGCAATTTTTCTCTCAAAGTTGGCCTTGGATGATTTTATGAGTGCTCGTATTTTTTTACTAATAATGATCAAGGGTGTCTTCTCTTTTATGGATTTTGCTCTATCATGTAACAGCTTTCTCCTCTTATTGTAAAGTTTGTTTATGGCTGGGGTCCACCAGACTGGACGTTTGCCCTTGGTGGAAAGAGTCTTGGTTTTATTAGGGATTGCCTGATCCATGCAGTCCTGGAGGTGTTCGTAGAAGGCATTTGTAAGGGCTTCCGCAGCTTGGATTGTGGTTTCCACTGGCTCGGGGGCCTTGAAGGATACCAAACCAGTCTTGAGTAGTGTGAAGTTTGCTTTAGAGAAGTTCTTCACTGTGATCTTTTTTGTTTGGGGTGGGGGCGGGATGTGGATTTCAAGTGAGATAAGTTTGTGATCTGATCTCACCAATGAGGGATATACTTCCGGTGTGGAGCATTTTGTCCCCATGTTTGTGATGATGAGATCTAGTATATTTTCTCCTCTTGTGGGAACGGTGACTAGTTGTTCCATGGCATTTGAATTTATGAACTCCAGGAACCTTTGGGCTAGAAAGTTGGGGCTTGAGTAATGTTCCCAGTCTATATTCGGTAGTTGAAGTCACCCAATATAATGGTGTTTGGAGATACATTTATACCCTCCAGTGTCTTCAGGAAGGCTGTGTGGGGTTCCTGAGTTTTAGAGGGTGGCCTGTAGCATGCTACAAATTGTAGAGCAGTTTTGCCTATGGTTAATTGCACCTGGATGGTTTCCGATGCTTCGTGCATTGCCACCAACCTGGAGGTGTGGGTATCCTTGATGAATATGGATACACCCCCTCCTTTTGTGGTGTGGTCCGGGTTTTGGGGCCGGAACGCATGATATGAGGTAAAACCTGATAGTGCCAGGGTGCTCTCAGGAGCCTTGAACCAGGTTTCAGTCACAGCACAGACATTGATGTTCTCCATACTGAGAAGGGCCTCGAGTGCGTGCATTTTGAGATTTAGACTTCTGGCATTGAGCAGCATTACCCTTAGTTTCTTCCCATTTTGTTTTCTAGGGTGGTAGGTTTAGAATTTGAGCCTTGCCTAAAAAAGGCACCATGGGGGTGGCAAGAGCCTTAGCCAATATCCGGAATCCCAGGGGTGACAGGTGCAAGCCGTCCCTTGCGAAGCAGCGTGGCTTGTCAAGCATGTCATCCCAGGCAGACAGACACTGGATCCCCTTTGAATGACACCAGAAATTAAGCCAATTGTTAAAGCTGATCATCTTGTCTCTATGTTGTGGCATCATTCTTGATGAAGGAAGGATACTGCTCAGGGTCAGGGTCATACCTGCCTGGGCCACATAATCAGAGAGTTCCTCTATGTCTCTTTTCATGTGGTCCAGGGAGGTACATCTCAGGTCGTTCACACCAGCATGGACAATGACTGTGTCATATTTGTACTTGCTGTGGAGTGACCCAAGTGCTTGTGTTATGTGATGGATTCTAGCACCCGATAGGCAGCTTACTGTGACCCTCTCCTTGTTCAGCCTGGTGAGTGGGACGTCAGTGTGTCTGACTATGGAGTCACCTATGACAAGTATGTTTGGTGTTGTGTTTGGCCTTAAGGGCTGTGACTGCTTTGCACACTGATTTTGTGGTTTATGTGTTGCCTGTGGTGTGTCATGAGGTGGCAGTTGCTTGGATGTCTGCTTTGGAGGCCTCTGCTGTTTAGGTAAATTTTTGCTCAGAGCCTCCGAGTATGACTTTGTGTGTTTATGTGTTTGATTCATTGTTGTGATAGCTTTATGTGAGACTGGTTTTGTGGTGTGTGTAGCTGCCTTCTCCTCCTGTCTGGTCTTGCCAGTCCTGAGTTGAGAGAGCTCAGCCTCCAGTTTGGCTAAATAGCTGCATCTCTCGCAAGTATTTGTGTTATGTGTACATTTTTTTTGCATTTTCTGAACGAGAAATGTTGCATACATTTTGAATGCGTTTTAGCAATTTTGTACAGTGAGTATTTTTGCCCTCATTTCAGGAGATGCTGAGTAGAGAAGCATCAGTCGGTTTTATTTGAAGCCTTGTGTAAAGCATTGTGTTGGACTTGCCCCTGTGAAGACAGAAATACTTTGATGTTCTTGCTTCATAATGTTATTCTGGAGCATATGCTAGACATTTTAAACCTGGAATTATTTTAGACATCTGGGGCATGTCCTTTACTGGGACTTTCTGTAGCAGTTAATTTATTAATATTTAACTTTGTTCCGACTGCTTATTTTTAAATATTATTATTTATATGTGTTAAGGTTAATTTTTGTTTATATTCACTGTGCTTCCTTATAAAGTTAAATCTGAAGTTGAAATTGAACCTGCTTAATCATTTGTTTTCTTTTGTAAAACAAACATTACAATTATAACCACAACAGACTAAACTCAACATCTGTGTTAGTTTTTCTTAAGTTTCTGAAGTCATAAATAAATATTTTTTCAGTAATGCATCACTGGCTCTAAATATTTACATCCTATGAAGAATAATGCAAATAGTTTGCTTCTGCACAATGTTTTAAAGATGATTTCATGGTCAGGTTGTCTTTATTTTAAATGTGCTGTCTTAGCTTTGTTGGCTCCATCACTTTCACTGACTTGTGATATTGCTGTGGTACAACTGATGCCTGATTGGCTGATCTGTGAGACATAAAGGCAAGTGATCTTTCTGATGTGATTCCCTGGAACTAGTCTCCCTTTGACTTTTCTTTTGTACAAATGATATAAATCTTGACAGGTAATAAAAAGTATGTTAAGAATATGCAACAATCTGACTACTTACAAAAACCTTGTTGGGCTGAATGAACTGCGCAGTTGCCCCCTGCAGCCATGCTGAAGAGTTTTGTGTAATATTGTTTTACCAAGAATGTATGTAAACTGCTGAGAATGTAGTAATAATAGAATATTAGTCACAGAATAATGGGGATTTACTAAACAGTGTGCTGTTTGTATCAGTAGAGTTGTCATTATGCTGTTTAGTGTTGTATGATTTCATGTTACAGGAGCAGATCTTGTATGCATTGTGGCTAGCTGGGTAAACAATGCTCAGCTACTATGGACTGAGGCAATGTGGCATTCTTTTTGTCATAGTTCAGGTTAAAATTCCTCATGAAGAAAACATATCACTGGAGTTGAGCAAGTACACTGCTGATCGAATGAGTGTTTCTGATAGGTTTATATTGAATAAAAGAAAAGCCTACCTATCAGTTTTAGCTTGTTGGCTAAAGATATTCCCATTTCAGCCCCTCAGTGACATGATCTTTTGTATAAGGAGTTATGTTGATTAGGACAGGACAGGATAGTACAAGACAGGACAGTATAGGATAGGATAAGATAGGACAGGACAGAACTGGATATCATAGGATGGGATAGGATAAGACAGAACTGGACAGGATACAATAAGATACGAAAGGATAGGATAGGACAGGACAAGATGCGATAGGACAGGACTGGACAATATAGTATAAGAATGTTAGTATACTAGTCTCTTCATATTCCAACACAGTATGACCTATGTGCCAGGCAGTGGCACTGTGACATCAGCACCACAGGTGGTGCTTTCTGCAATAAGTTTCAGCATCATCTGTTAGTATCTCAACACATTTTAGCTCACAAATACATAATAAACAAACAAAACAAAAATCCCTACAATTTGAAAACATAGGAACAAATTTTCAATATTATACTGGCATAAAACACTGAACCTGAATTACTTCTTCAATGTACACAATACAAAACGTAACAATACTTGGAACTACACTATTCCAAGATACTAACCCTGGAGAAAACAACCTTTATTTTTACTTTTAAGAGAGAGTATGGAAGCATTCATGTAAATAGTGTAAATATGTTGTAAAAATATTGATAGAATTTCTGTTTGAACATCACCTGTATACTTCTTGGGCAAATGTTTTGTAATGAATAAAGAAAGAAAAACAATAAAGAAATATTATTGAAAAAAATGCTGCTAAGCAGTGCAGGCTCCATTCACACATTTGTTTTGTATGAAGCACAGAGCTCACTTTCTGGTTAAAAACGAATGTCTGTATCATTTATTACCTAAAAGGAAAGTGAAGGTCATTATTAGGAAGTGGGAAGCAAAGAATGATGATACTCTTGTACATGGGACATTTTTCTTATTTTATTGAACACCAATCTGTAATGATACTTTATCTAGAGTCCTCCAAATTGTAGGTGTCTGAAATGAATTGACAGATATATAAATACTTGGTTAAATATAAACCAAAGTCTCAATAAACCATGATATGTATATTCCTCTGACTGACAGTGTCAACCTGGTCACAAGAGACACTTTTGTGTGTTCCCATCCTACCAGCCCACCACCTTGTGTCATTCCATGAGTGGGACCCCTTGATTTCCAAGAGAGATCAGCCTTTCAGTGAGACATCATACACTTGAGGTAGGTTGAAGTGAGAGGATGCATCCAGCCTGATACCATAGTGAGAACTGTTATGGTCTTCACATTTGATCTAGAAGGCATGCAGAGTACAAATGCATACATTACATCAGATGCAAGCACTGATTTCTGGGGCAGCTTTTCTTTTTGTACATTTCAGTCTCGGTGAGTTATGGACTCGCTGCCAGTTCCCCATGCTACCACTGGGAGACAGATATATGTTGCTTATAGCCAAACCCTCTCCCAGTGAAGCAGAAGTCCCCTGGCATCTAAGTTCCATCTTCCTGGTTGGGCTGTCTGACAATGGGCATGTTATTTGCACCTAATCTGCTGGTGTTGCAGAGTGAAGCCTTGCCACTATACCAGTGGACCTTTTAATCCATAATATTTAGATGTAATTCTGCTTGCTCTTCTAGTATTTGTTTTATTTCTTGCCCTTATTTATTTCTGAAATTATCTTACAAAAGAAGCGTTAACTCAGAGCTAATAAAGTTCATTATTACCGTTGTCTTTTTCACTATCTGAAGTAATTAAATATGATATTGAGTTCAAAGTTAATCCTCTGACAGTGTTCACCAAGCTCTCAAAACAACCTGTTATCTCTGGAAGCAGGAACAAAGTCAAAAAAGCCCCAAATTAGGAACTCTTTTTAAATATTGGTACTACTGCCTTGAAAGTTAACAGTATAAGTTGGCATAGATTAACATGCATTTTCTGAAGTAAAATAAATCTGTAACTTTAGTGATTGTTATTTATGATTCTACCACTTTTTCTAAAAAAAAAAAAAAAAAAAAAAATCACTGATTTGTAAGAGGGACAGAATAAACTCTTGAGCATGATAGATACCTCTGTCACAACAGAAGATTGCAACACAAAATAAGAGTTAAATGCAGAACATGGATCAACGTTTATATATATATTTATTTGTGTGTGTGTGTGTGTGTGTGTGTGTGTGTGTGTGTGTGTGTGTGTGTGTGTGTGTGTGTGTGCACGCACATATAGGTATTGGCATACACACACACACACACACATATATATATATATATATATATATATATATATATATATATACAGAGAGAGAGAGAGAGAAAGATAGATCAAAAGAGAGAGAGAGAGATTTTACATAGCTCATGGAGGGAAATACAGTGCAGACTGTGAATGAAACAAATGTGAATTTCTACATATTTGGTATGTTTTTTTTATTAATACATCAGTGGCTGTAAATATTTGCATGTTATAAGTCCTAATGGAAATGGTACATTCACTCCCACTAAAATAGTTTCACAGACATTTGCAACTGAACTCTCAGACTGCTGTTAGTATAGGTTTTATACACTTGTGATAACTGATTTCTTCTGTGCTCTGCCTTATATTATTTATTTCCCTTAGAACAGTATAGTCTGCTTGAAGGAGCCTTGAACTGATGTATTTCTCTGAAACCCAGATGCTATGGCAGACAACAAAAGCAGCAGAATGGAGGAATCTTTACGAGAGAAGAATGTCTTCTGTCAGTGGGAACAATCTGTACTGACTTTCATTGTTATCAGTAAGAATAAAAGTGAGATTCAACACGTACTTCTCTCTCTATATATGTATTTTTTATTTTCCTTTTGTCGTTTGTTGTTGTACTACAGACTTTAGGGAACATACCACTACATATCTTGCATCAATCACCTGGGTTTTCATTCAAGTACAAAGCATTGTCTCTGTGCTGACAAATTCACTTTCCCTCAATCTGTCCCTCATACCTGAGAATGACATACGATAACTATGACTGCATTTCAGTGATAAGGTAAGAGTGGTTGTGTCATAACGCCTGCAGAGAAAATCATCAGAATGGTGACTTATCCAAATGACTCCTATAACCTTCCCCCAAAGTAAGATTTTCTCTTTCACGGCCAACGCTGATAATGTCAGTAAAACACTTTCCTGTTCTGGCTAGAGGAATTACTGTATACTTGATCTTAACATTTTTATTCCCCTAGTAGTTGTATGAATTAATGTGACTGGGGGTGGTTCTATTCAGTGTCTCAAACGTCAGTTGTTTCTGCTCCCTAAGGCACCATACTCAGAAGAAGGTTGAAGTTATTGCTGCAACTGAGGCCGCTTAGTGTTTTCATTTTATTTATTTATTTATTTACTTACTTGCTTATTTATTTATTTATTTATCTATTTATTTACTTACTTACTTACTTATGCATTGAGTTCTGAGTTGCCAATTGAGTTAAGGCCCATTTGCAGAGGATGCCTAGGGAGCAAAGCTCTTGGTATAAGATAAATGAAGTTAGTATAAGCACATAAGAATATTACAGTTGGTCAGGAACATTATGACAAAATTCATCTAGTCTAACAATTTGCATCAAATTGACATAAACTAAACACTACAGCGTAACACTATTGTGTCATATAATTAACATATGTTAAAAAATAAAATACAGTCAAGTTGACTAAGTAACATATTCATAACCTGGTTTCAGTGTTCAGTTATAGCACCTTATATACTTATACATATACATATACATATACGTATACATACATATACATATACAATCCATCAATCCATCCATCCATCCATCCATCCATCCATCCATCCATCCAGCCAACCATCCATCCAGCCATCCATCCACAACCCCTTTTTCTCATTTTTGGGTTGGGGTGTCACATCAACAGTGGCAGTTATCAAGAGACAATGTTCCAACCATATGTACACATATACATATATATAAATGCATACACATATGCAAACAAATCATACATATACAGTTACATATATATATATATACATATACACACAGAGATATACACACATCATACATATACACATACACATGCATATACATATAAATAAACATACATGGATGTCACAGCAGAGCAGCAGATAGTGCAGTCACCTCACAGCAAGAGGTTCTTTAGTTTGATTCAGCTTGTGTGCCTTCTTTGTAGATTCTGCATGTCCACCCTCTGTTCAATTGAGTTTTCTGTGGGTGCTCCGGTTTCCACCCACATTCCAAAGACATACAGGAGGTGAATTGGATACTCTAAATTGGTCATAGGTGAGTGTGTGTCAGGTTGTCAGTAATTCTAGGAGGAGTAATGTTTGAATTGGGGATTCAGGGGTAAATTAGCATACATTTTTTTACTGGTATATTTATGATGTCATTGTGGTCAGTAAGGCAGGGCTCAGTGCAATTCTTAGTGTTATTTATTATTATATTTTTAATATAAATGAAGAAGATCTTCTTGTTATCATTTGCTTTAAATGGTTTGCTTTACTGGACCCTATAGTACTTTTCTTTTTTTTTTTTTTTTTGGTAATATTGTTCGTACTACGCATTCTTAGGAATTTTTAACCTTACTATACAGTTTAAGATTTTTTTCTCTTTTTATAATGTTTGTTTATGTCAGCTGGCCACCAGGGAGAAGTTGTTTTTAACATTTCAATTGCATTCGTCTCTAGTTAAGATTGGTAGATTTATGCACCTGTCCACAATGGGATAAAGTTTGCAGTAAAGATGGTTAGTAAGTGGTAATAATGATATGGGTAAATTTAGAGGTTTCATCATATAATTGTATAAGGTTTGCCTATTTGAAATTCTTAAATAATTATGGGGGTATGGTGATTCTGAGGTTAAATGTCACATGTTTATGTTCTGACTTAACGAGAGACTATGAGAATGGAACTGGTAAATAGAAAATTAGCTTGGACTTGATCCAGAATATTTTAGCCTCTAGTGGGTTCAAAAGGAATTTTATTTTATTTATTTGCAGTTAGTTTACCAGGATGGTCCATTGGGCCAAGAATAACCCATTTTCAATGGAGTTCTGGGGAGAAAAGCTCCATAAAAACAAAAATTACATTCAAAGTATTAGTTTACAGTAAGTACAGAAGTAGAAGTAAAATCATAGCATTTAAAGATACCATTTCTGAAATCAACAAGTAAAAGTTATAAATTATAAGTAATTGTTTGCAAATAAATTTGTTCCTGCTATACAAGTATACAAATAGGACACTGAAGTACATGAGATGTCAGAGGTGTAGAGAGGAGAAGAAATTATGTGGGGGTGGGAACAGGAGCATTCCCAGAGAGATATTAGGTGTGAGTGAAGTGAGTTTTTAAAGGTAGAGTGGTATGTGGTGATACGGATGGATGGTGGTAGGGAGTTCCACTGACGTGCAAGGGCAAAAGATAGGAGATTTTTGCCTGAAGGACAAGTAAGTTTATACAGTTCTATCAGGTTTTGATTGTTTGATCTTAAAAGTCTTTCTGGAAGGTGCATTTTAAAGGTGGAGGAAAGGGAGGGACAGAGGGAGGGGCTGAAAATGAGTTTGTGTGCATGAATAAGTTGAATATAAGTGAGATAATTGGGCAGCTCTAACAAATTTAGTTTGTGAAGGGCTACACAGTGATGGGTAGAAGATTTGTGGCTTGTGGCAAACTTGGCAATCTTATTATAGCAAGAGGAGAGTTTTGTCTTAAGAGAGGATTGTAGGTTGGATAGCAGAGGGGCACCGTATAGGAGGGAAGGGATGAGAAATGTGGTAGAGAGAATGAACTTGGTAGAGAGTGAAGTCGCGATTATGGCGGTAGACTGTACCAAGTTTCTGATGTTTTTTTTTAATGTTTATTTGTAGGTGGGAGTTGAATTTAAGCTGGTCATCAATGTGGACACATAGTAGTTTGGTCTCAGTTACTAATTCGAGAGATGTGTTGTTCTGGCTGGTGATGGAGAATGAGTTTTTATCTATAGTGATTGTTTTAGAAGGAGTAAATGACATAAGTTTAGTTTTTGAGGCATTGAGTGCTAGGTGATTGTCTATCATCCACTGTTCAGTGGTAGAGAAAGCGTCTTGAGTTAGCTTTATGAGTGTGCGGATAGAGGTGGCAGAACAGATTATAGTTGAATTATCTGTGTATTGGATAAGGTTTGCATTAGGGATTGAGTGGTAGAAATCATTTATGAAAATATTGAACAGAAGGGGACCCAGTATGGAATCCTGTGGAACACCAGTGGGGACGTTGAGAAAAGAGGAGGTGGCTTTTTTTCCATTCAACTGCTTGTTGCCTATTTGAGAGGTAACTGGTGAACCAGTTGAGAGAGGAAAGGGATAGGTTTAGATTAGAGAGTTTAGCTAGGAGAAGGTTGTGCGACATGGTATTGAAGGCCTTAGAGAGGTCAAGTAGGAGGGCAGATACAGTACAGTCAGAGTCAAGGGGTTTGTTAACAATTTCGAGAAAGGTAAAAAGAGCAGTGGTAGTGCTGTGGCCAGATCTGAATCCATGCTGTGTGAGAGTTAGTAAATGATTGTCTATAAGATAGGTAGGAGTTGTAGATGGATAACTTTTTCAAGAAGTTTAGAGATGGGGGATAGTATGGCAATAGGATGGCAATTTGTAATAGTGTTATTGTTGCCCCCTTTGTGTAGGGGTATGAGGAAGGCCTTTTTCCAATGTTGGAGTACTTAGCCTTCTTGGATTGAGCACTTGATTAGTATACAGATAGGGAAGGCAATGGCTTCGGCAGCTATGTTTAGAAAGCATGAGGGAATGTCATCAGGGGCACTGGGGCATGGTTTCAATTTCTGGAGAAGTTTTTTTTTTATGGTAGATATGGGTATGGGTTTTATAGAGAAAGGAGGAGATTGAGAGGTGGAGGTATTTAAGAGTGAAGGTGAAGGGGAGGACAAGTGAGGAGATGTAGAAGTAGAGGTTGTAGTGTTGTTAGAAAAGGATGAGGTTAGTTTGGTAATTGAGACAATGAAAAAAGAGTTAAATTGGATGGCCAAATCCATGTCTAGTGCGTTAGGGTCAGACAAGGGTTTTCTTTTTTACCAGGATTAAGGAGGGTGGAGATACCATTGTAGAATTTTTTGGATTTGTTTTATGGCTATTTTGTAGTAAGGAGAAATAAGGTTCGCGATCTGCTATAATAAGCTTTTTGACTTTGTCGCGAAGTGTTTTGTATTCATTAAGGGTGGAAGGAGTCTTATGTTTCTGGTGGCATACCCAGGCTTTATCTCTAAGGTGCATGGCAGCTAGTGTGTCTTTGGTTAACCAAGGGACAGTTTTGCTTTTTATTCTTTTAGTTTTTAGAGGGGCATAGCTGTCTAGGAGGTTTAAAAAAGTTGTATTGAAGTAGATGACAGCATTTTCCAGGGGTAGAGTTTTTAGAGGGGTCCAGTTTATTGATTTTAGAGAGTTAGAAAAGGTATTGGGATTGAAGTTTTTTAGGGAATGAGTAGAGATATAGTTATGAGATAGTTGTAAGGGGGAAGGAAGGTGGCAAGCAAAAGTGGGGAGGTGATTGCTGAGGGAGTCGGGAAGTGTGCCACTGTCAGAGAAATAATGAGGGTGAGAAACTAAGACCCAGTCTAGGATACTACCACAGGAGACATCTTTGGAGGGTCTAGTTGTAGAGTTGATAAGCTGAGAGAAATTACAGAGGTTAATATTTAGGGAGTTTGTGGGGGACTGAATGGAGGACCAGTTAATGTTCATGTCACCCAGAATTATGGTTTCATTGCTAATGTTGGTGGAAAAGCAGAAGAGGATATCTTCAAGTACTGAGACATTGTCTCCAGGGGGAATGTATAGGGAAGCTATAGATATGTGTTGTGAATATTTACTTGAAGTAGAGCCAGAATTAATTTAGCATTATTGAATTCGGGAATAGGTTTAGTGTAAGGAGTAACTGATAAGGAGGATGAGTATAGGAGATCTACTCCTCCACCTTTTCTGTGGGTTCTATCTTTTCCGATGATAGAATAGTTGGGTGGTGTTATTTCTGAGTCCTTTATAACTTTTTTAACTTTCCCACTTAACCTTTTCTACCTCTTACATTTCTCTCTCTCTCCCTCTACCACCTTTACTTTAGCATTCTTCTAGACTCCATCCTCTTACCTACTCTACCTCTCAACCCACACATCAAAATGGCCTCAACACATACCTCTACATACACAAACCTACTACTCTTAACCACTATTCTAGCCTCTCTAACTCTACCCTACACACTAACCTTCATTGAACACTTGTCTTTGCCTAAACTACACTACCCTCACCATCAAACTCTACTAGTTTCTCATGGAATCTCTCTTGACCACATTAACATAACCTCCACTTCTACCTATATACTCCCTAGATATCATAGATCTTCCTATATTACTTACTTCCACAACAAAAAAAAACTAAATAACTACTACTCATTCATAAAGATATTACAAAAACCTCAACAGCATCCCCTGTTAGATGGTGATATTCATCCTAACCCTGGCCCCAATTCAAGAATTACAATTAACCCACAAAACCTCACTCCACATAATTCCATTACCCCAAAAGGACATGCTAACTCCCTCCTCATAGCTCACCTTAACATCCATAGCATTAACAATAAAATTACCCATCTCCATGCACTCTTACAGATGCACACATTTGATATTCTCTGTATTACAGAAACATGGCTAAAGCCCTCAACTCATGATCAGGAAATTACCCCACCTGGATATAACATCCTTAGATGTGATCGCAAAATCAAAAAGGGAGGAGGTGTAGCCATCTTATATAAATCAGAGCTGCAAGTTTCACCCTTCAATGTGTCCCTACCCACAGATACTAATGCAGAAACCCTTACTGCTAAACTTCAAGTCAACAACTCTAAATCCATCTATCTAATTTGTTCCTATCTTCCTCCTGGTAACAACACCAATACTCTTGAAAACTTACTTAGTTTTCTCTCTACCCACCTATCTCAGGAAACTATTGTACTAGGTGATTTTAACATAGACTGGGCTACATGTAGCTCACCCAATCCTATCAATCACATAAATCTTTATGGTTTCTCACAAATAATAACCACCCCTACTAGAATCCATAAATCAAGTGGTAAGGAAACCACCCTAGACTGGATACTTATTAACAGTCATCCTGGCACTTATAAACCAGGAACCCTTCCTGATGATATCAGCGACCATGCTCTAACCTATATAATTAAACAAAAAATTCATATCCCTAATTGTAATATTTACAAAACCACCCGATCTAAAAAACACTTTCAACCAGAGAGCTTCCAAAATGAACTGAAAGCAAGTGACTGGTCACCACTGTACCATCTGCAACTTGATGAAGCAGTCACCTACTTTAATACTGGATTCCTACAAATCCTAGATTACCATGCCCCCTGCTGCTCCTCCTGAATTAGGACCAAAATTGCCCCATGGCTCACAAAACAAACTAGGCAGAAGATCCTCCTAAGAAACAAAATTTGGGCCAAATGGAGAACATCTAAAAGCCCTTCTGATCACATTTACTTCAAACAACTAAGAAATGCCACCAAAAAGATATTCTCCCAGACAAAAAAACACTTATACCTCCACCTCCAACAAACCCACCAACAAAAACCACAAATGTTCTGGTCAGGCATTAACAAACTACTCCAGCCAGGTGACTCTAAAACCCCTGTCCCATCAGGTATCGCCCATAATAACCCTAAACAAATTGCTGATGCCTTTAATAATTACTTTACTGAAGCCATCCAAACTCTAGCTAATACATTACCACCTATTAGCACTTTGTTAAATACCCCTAGCAACCCAGTTCCCACTTTTCATATACAACCTGTACCCACTTCCTTCATTTGCAACTTCCTTCAAAAACTCAAACCATGCACTCCTGCTGACTGCCTACCAGCAGAATACCTGCATATTGCAGCTAAAACCATTGCCTATCCCATTTCCATCCTTATAAATAGAACTATTACAGAGAGCACAATCCCTTCCATATGGAAAGTCTCCCACATCATCCCTCTACATAAAGGTGGGTCATCCACTGACCTTTCCAACTTTCGCCCAATTGCACTACTCTCCCCAATAGCCAAAATAATGGAAAAATGCATCCACCAACAACTCCTTGATGACCTTCTCCATAATAATTTACTTGCTAACTGCCAACATGGTTTAGACCATTCCATAGCACAACAACTACCCTGCTATCCTTTTCTGACTGTATAAATAAAAATCGTAACATTAACTCTCTTTCCTCTGCGCTATTTATCGACCTTTCAAAAGCCTTCGATATGGTTAATCATCACCTGCTTATTGATGTACTAAAAGCCCACTCACTCAACCCACAAGCACTACTTTGGTTTAAATCTTATTTAGAAAACAGACAGCAAGCTGTGCTCTGGGACAATAATCTTTCCACACCCCTGCCTGTGAACATTGGAGTACCCCAAGGCTCTATTCTCATAGGTTCATAGGTTCATAGGTTCATACTAGGCTATCTACCCTAGGGCATTTATAAGCCTAGCCAGAATGTGTTTGGCTTTCGCCACCCATTTTAAATTTATTTTGCTATGCCCTTTTTTTGAGGTTAGTATACTGTGCCTCTGTCTAAGAGTGACACAGAAGTGATACCCAGGGTAAACCTACGATCACCCATCCACTCATCAAGATTCCTCTTGAAGATAGTCAATGAGGGACTCTGCCTAACCTGGACTGGGATTTTATTCCAGAGTGAAGGGACCTCTGGGTTATGAATCTGTCCCTCCAGCATGTCCTATTTATTTCATTGCTGAGGTTCAAGTCTCTCGAGCGCGTAGCTCGATGGGATTTGGATTTTCTGAGGTGCAGCATGTCCATTAATTCCGGGTTGGACATGGCTTTATACATTAGGCACAGATCGCCTCTGAACAGGCAGTATGCCACTGAGTAGAGCTGGAGTTTCTTTAACCGGGCAGCATATGGCATCTGTTTGAGCCCTTTGATCCTCTTGGTGTGGTACTTTTGGGGTCTTTCCAGTTGCTGCAGGTATCTGGTAAGGTACATCCCAAAAGGGCATTGTACTCAATTATAGACCTGATGAGGGTTGAGTAAAGAGGCATGATGACCTCCCCTGATCTAGATGTGAATCCCTTCATGATTAGGTGGGCTATATAAAATGTTTTTCTAACCACTTTGGCCACGTGGTTGTCAAATGGGAGATTGCTATCAACTAGGGTCCCAGGTCCCTAATTACTTCTTCTGTACTTAATGGATTACCACCTATGTAGTAATTTGTGGGCACTATGTTTTTGCCAAAGGGGATGACTATACACTTTTTGGCATTTAGCTTGAGGCCATGGCTCTGGCACCAGTTGTCTGTTTCTATGAGGCCCTTTTGGAGGATGCTTGTGTTGGTTGGAGAGTCGATTATGGCGCCCAGTTTGCAGTCATCTGCGAACTTGGTCAGCCACAGTCCTTCCATGTTGGCCTGTACCTCCGAGAAATATATACCGGACAAGAGAGGTCCCAGGACTGAGCCTTGTGGGACACCACTTGTATCTGGTTTGGAGTCTGACATGGCTCCAGCAATTCTAACCATGTGGGTTCTGTCCTTGACCCAGTTTGCAATCCATCTAGTGACATAGGGGTTTATATTTAAGCTGGTGAGCTTATCTATAATGCCCGAGTGGGGTATTGTATCGAAGGCTTTTGCAAGGTCCAGGTAGGCTGTGTGGACCACCTTCCCCTCGTCAATGGCCTTGGTGACTGTTTCAAAGAAATCAACCAGGTTTAAGAGGCAGGATCTGCCCTTAACAAAGCTGAACTGGGCAGGATCCAGTGTCTGTAGGTCCCCAATATCTTTATTTATGAGGTCCATGATGATCCTTTCCATAGCTTTGCAGACCAAGCTAGTCAGGCTTATGGGGCGATAGTTTCCAGGATCTGTTGAGGCACCACCTTTATGGAGAGGGACCACTGTTGCTGTACGCCACTCTTTGGGCCCATATCCTGTAGTAAGGCTGAGATTGAACAGTAGTTTTATGTTTGGGTTTAGCTCTTCTTGGAGTTCATGTAGGATGCAGCCCGGGACACTGTCTGGTCCCATTGATGCTGTGTTTTTTGCTGTGGAGAGGGCGGCTCTTACCTGAGCATCTGAGGTGTTAGGGGGCAGCACTGTGCTGGGATAGATATTTGCCCTTTTGGTGGGGAGGGGGGGAGAAGTTTGCGCTGAACCTGTCAGCTAGGCTGTTGGCAATGTCTGTGGGTTCAGTGTATTTTTTGTCATTTTGGACTAATTCTGAGCATATCTGGGAATTACCACCCAGGTTCCTAACATAACTAAAGAAATCCTTGTGATTATCCTTAGTGTCCTGTGCAATTTTTCTCTCGAAGCTGGCCTTAGACAATTTTATGAGTGCCCATAGTTTTTTGCTAATACTGATCAGTGATGCCTTCCCTTTTTGGGATTTTGCTCTATGGTGGCCTAATGGTTAAGGTGTTTGCCTTACAAACACAAGGTGTAGGGTTTGAGTCTCACAAGGGATAATTGGCTAGGCTTAAAATGGCTTGGGCAAGCAGCTAGCTACTAATCTATCTACTAACCCTATGAACCTATCATTTAGTAGCTTCCTCCTTCTATTGTATAGTTTGTTTATGGCTGGGGTCCACCAGACAGGACGTCTGCCTTTGGAGGATTGGGTCTTGGTTTTATTTGGGATCGCATGATCCATGCATTCCTGAAGGTGTTCATAGAATGCGTTTATAAAGGATTCTGTGGTCTGGGCTGTATTTTCCACAGGCCCGGGGGCTTTGAAGGATTCCACCTCGGTTTTGAGGAGTGTGAAATTTGCTTTATAGAAGTTTTTCACTGTGGTTTTCTGGGCAGGGGCTGGGATCGGGATGTTAATATCTTGTGAGATTTGTTTATGGTCTGATCTTACCAGTGAGGGATACACTTCTGGTCTGGAGCATAGAGTCCCCATGTTGGTGATGATCAGGTCCAGTATGTTTTCCCCTCTTGTGGGAGTGGTAACTAGTTGTTCCATAGCATTTGAGTTTATAAATTCTAGGAACCTTTGGGCTAGGGTGTTGGAGCTAGAGTAATGCTCCCAGTCTATGTTTGGGTAGTTGAAGTTGCCTAATATAATGGTGTTTGGAGAGACCTTCATATTTTCCATATTCTAGGCTCTATTCTCTTTTTAATATTTATTAATGATCTAAATACCAAAATTCCTCAAGCCACCTGCATTCAATATGCAGATGACTCAACTTTAATATGTTCAGCCAAGTCCATAACCTCACTCCAGACCCTCACCCAGTCAGTATTTAACACTGTAGAAAATTGGTTTATACAACACTGCCTCCTCCTGAACCCTAAAAAAACTAAATTACTGCTCTTTGCTCCTACTCAAAAGTCAACACAAATTCATTTCACAATAACTTCTAATAATGGAACTAGCATTTCCCCTGACACTACAACCTATCTCCTGGGAATAACAATTGACAACAACCTTAGCTATGATGACCATATCAATACTACCATAAAATCTGTTAACAAAAAACTAGGCTCCCTTTATAGAATCAAGCCTTTCCTTACCCAAACAGCTAGAACCACTATTGCTCAAACCCACCTGATCTCTACCCTATTCTATGCTTCTGCCATATATACCAATCTATCTAAAAACAGCCTTAACAAACTAGCAACCAGCTATAACAACATAGCCAGATTCACCACTGGCAACCCCTATCGAACTCACCACTGTATCAACCTCAAACAACTGGGATGGTTAGAACTCCAAAACCATCTACTTTGTCAACAATTTGTTATCACCCAAAAGATCCTCTACCACCCTAATAATACCCCAATGCTCACTGATCTGATTACTCCCTATAAACATCTGGCTACATTACGCTCAGCTAATAGGCTTCTAGTTTTGACCATTAAATCCAACAACAAAGCTGGGGCCTCGCTTTTCACCAACAGAGTGGGAAAAATGTGGAACCAGCTTCCAAGTGAACTCTCAACTCGTGCATCCTCAATGCTTTTTAAAAAACATCTCAAAGAACATCTTAAAATACATTGGCTTTGTCCCTGCTCTAACCCTGACTGATACCTCAGTGCCCTATCTTACACTCCCTTTACTTCTCTACTCTACTTCTCTATGCTGATTACCTCTAATAACAAGTACGCTAACCTGAATTTAGAATCTTAAAAAAAAAAAAAAAAAAAAATATTTTTACCAATCTCTATACTGTTTCTTCTATATTTATATATATATATATATATATATATATATATATATATATTTTTTTTTTTCTCTTTTTTCTGTCATATGTTGTTTGTTCTCAGTATTTTATCTTTACTTAATCCTACTATAAGACTCTATACTAGCCTCTCTCATGTACAATCTGAATAATGCATTATAACTCTTGTTACTATTGTATATAATGTATTATTTGTTACTGCCTATGCTTGGAGCTTTTCCCCTGGGCCTCTGCTGAAAATGGACATATATCCAGTTAGACTAGCCCGGTCAACAAATGTAAAATAAACTAAATAAATACATTTATATGAGGTTTTAACCAAGTTTCAGAAATAGGCAGGATATCTGCTCAACTGTGGGGAAGCCAGGCATGGAGGTTGGGTTTTTTGTTAGCTATGCTTTGAGCATTTAGAGAGGTGAATAGAGTGGATTTGGATGTTGAGGAGGGGGTATGGGGCTTGGGTGTATGTCGCCAGACAGAATGATGGTAATTAGATGTTGAAATAGGCTGGAGAGGTACTTGAACTCTTTAGGATCAGAGTTGAGTGTCATTAGATTTGTGGGGTATGGCTGGTTAGTGAGGGAGCAGAGTGCTTATAGGGAGAAATAAGTTTGTAGGGAAAAGTAGGGAAATAGTAGATGGGATATATATATATATATATATATATATATATATATATATATATATATATACATATATATATATATATATATATATATATATATATGGGGAATATTAGGATTGATGAGTATGAGGGTAGTGCAGGAAGTGAACTGGTAATATGAAAGGATGGTGAATGGTTGGAGGTAAGAGGCTGTGTGAGAGAGTTGATATAGGATAAGGTGAAAATAAGTAGTATTTGAGTTGAGAAGATAGTAGGTTTTGAAAGCATAGTGAAATTTGAAATACTTTGATATTGAATAGATAGAGGAGTAGGTTAGGGTGAGTATTGTGGGAGAGATGGGAGAGGTGAGTAGTGATAGGTAGCGGGTGGGTTTTAAGAAGTTATTATGCGCAGGAAAGAGTGTATTGGATAGTTAGCGAGTGGGAGTGGCTCTGTAGAGTATAAGTACTGGGGCATGTGGGAATTGGGGGCAGGGTAGGGAATCAGAGTGAGCATGAAGGGCAAACCGAACAGGTAGAACCGAGGAGAAGAGGTTGCCTACCACAAACAGACAGTGAAATTGGAAACAGCCAGTTCAGGTAAAGGTGTACTAGGATGCAGCTTTGAGCTTAATTTAGAACTATGAGCCAAATATTGTGAGAAATGCTTCATTTAGAATGATAAGCCAAATATTGTGAAAAAATACTGAAGAAAAATTCTTAACATGAACTGGTGCCATTAGAGGATATGGTTAAGAACAGGAAGGTTTACACTGCCACCTAGTGGGAAAAATAGAAATTGCTACTGGGATATAATAGATAAGGAGAGAAGTGGAAGATATAGGGGAATGGAGACCGCTAAAGGCTGCTAGCAGTGCATGATGGGTACTACAATAAGCAGACATTTTAAGCAAAAACAGTGGAAGTAAGACAGCAGATAATTCACATACACTTTTAGATCTTGTGCAGCAGCACATTTTTTTAAATGTATAGCTTTTTTTTCCCAGTACTTGAAAAGGTTCCAGTTGGCTTGTTTTCAGAGGTAGTGATTCAGGGTGATGAAGTGGAGAAACACCTTGGGAGATGGGAGCAAAAGACTTAGCAAGACTTTTAGGTCTTGTGCAGCAGCACATTTGTTTTAAATGTATAGCTTTTTTTTCAGTACTTGAAAAGGTTCCAGTTGACTTGTTTTCGGAACTGGTGATTCAGGGCGATGAAGTGGAGAAACATTTTGGGAGATGGGAGTGCAAGACTTAGCAAGACTTTTAGGTCTTGGGCAGCAGCACATTTGTTTTAAATGTAAATTTCATCCAGGGAAATTTTGTTTATCAAATCTAAAAATCTTTGCGCGGATCCATCATTAGAGGTATGGGTGCTCTATTCTATGGCTGGGTAATTGATGTCACCTAGGATAATGGAGTTATTACTGATAAGAATTTCTTTTGGAATTTCCATAAGTCTAACATGATCATTTGAAGACATGGGGGGCGGGGTTCTGTAGCATGTAGTATCTGTAAAGATTGGGAAAAGATGCGCAAAGGCTGCCAGCCTAGTCAAATAGAATTTGATACATAATTCTATCATTTGTATATATAAATGTAAAATACAGATTTGTGTTCTTAAATGAAAGAAAATACTGTAAAATGTGAACTTCAAGATTGTTGCAACATTGCCATCTGCTGTAAGGAAAACCAAGCCAAGCATTTCATATGTTCTTTGAAGTTACAATTATCTAAATGGTGGTGCCAAAGCGGCTGGCTGAACACATTCTTTATATTGTCATACCTTAAGGAATGACTGCTGGAGTGTACATGTGAAATGTCTTTTATTGTAATTTCCTGAGCAGATGTTAGATGGATAAATAATGCAGTTTGTTGACCTGGGAACTCCAGACTAAGTGTCAAAATGATGTAATGTGTATACTGGGAAAACCTAAGTGTCAAAATTGTGTAATCTGGGATGGCCTTAGCATACCTGTTTGTTAGTGAGTTTAAAAACTATTGTTGATAGAGAGACTGTAAGCATTTTGTCTTGGACCATCAGCCTCAGCACTGAATATGCACTAGATGTATGTAAGTAGGATTGTAGCACTGTGTTTTCTCTTAAGAATAGCTAAAGATTAGAAAGTGAGATTAAGTGTTTTTCTTTGACATCAGACCTATCCTACTGTATTCTTTTAAGTTTCTGTGTGATCTCTGAACTCTTAGATATCTCTGTGGTGCAGTAGTAATGTCTTGTGTTTTAATTATTTATTATTAAATATTTTAAAAACCTTTACCTGTGTCTGGTTTGTATAGATATAAGTAAGCTCTAGAGTACATTGCATATTTATAGAGTTTATTGTAATAAGTCACTCTAATAAGCCTTAGACTGAATAGTCACATTACCAATTGGATAATAATATTGTACAGTAATAATTAGACACCCTTTTAAGGGCCTTTGGGTAGCTGATAATTATTAGCTGGTGGTGGCAGTAATTACTACCATATAGTCTGGGTAAAGGGGCACAGCTAGTGAATCTGTGTCAGCTTTTCCCAGGAGTGTCTGTGAAGTTGTATAAATACTTATCTCAAAGTGTGGGTGTGTGTCAGCTACCTGGGCAGGGACATGAAGCACTGGTTCGACAAAGAGGGTACTGGAGGTTAGGTTGCTAGCTAGGCTGAGATTTGGACCCTATAGCTGTGCCAGTGGGGAGTCTTATTGGGGACCTGGGGAGCAGAGGAGCAACCAGCCCCTGACTGACTGTGATCTCTGTGTGCATTTAAGGGAAATTGTACTTTGCTGTGTGTATTTTTTATCCTTTCCACTTCTATGAGACGACCTCCCTGGTGTTAGTGCTGAGGATTGAGGCTCCTTGATTGCTGGGCCAGGGTACGGTCATCACAGTATCTACATGACATTTTGTCCTAGAACAACATGGAAAAAACACCACATCTGAAGACATAGCAGGCAGAAATCTCTGAATAACAAGAGTACTTTCTTTACATTTAGACCACATTTCTGTACCTTGACATATGTGGAAATGTTTCGGGTGCAAGAACATGTCAATATCAGTCATTTCTTATTGAGACTTTCTGCATTGAGAAGAGCTACATTAATGTTGCCTAATTTACAGTTAGGTAAATATACAAAGCTATTTTATTTAGTATTTATTCATCCTTTGTTCACAAAATTAGTCCCACTAGGCTAGTGACCTGTTTTTTGGAGAGACTTGAGGTGGTATTTATACTATCATTTATAGTATTAAAGGAAAATCTGGTCAGGGCATAGGAGAACTTCTCCTATCATTTTCAGTAGGTGCCATGGGACCTTTCATATACAGCTGAGCTACCACCTACTTAGGCACTGTCCTTTTTGCCTGCATGCATTACTGTGTTGTAGTGTCCCCTTTTGCCTGCATGCGGTACTGTATTGTAGTGTCCCTTTTTGCCTGTATGTAGTACTGTGTTGTAGTGTCCCCTGAATCTACACGTACTGCTGAGAGGCAGTATCCCCTTCACCTGCACGTAATACTGTGTTCTAGTGTCCTGTGCACCTGCATAAAATCTTGTGTTATTGTGTCCCCTACAGCTGCATGTTATGTTGTTCTGTAGTGTCCCCTATATGTGTATGTAATGGTATGATGTATTGCTCCAACTACTGCTTATAATGTTGTGTTGTTCTGTCTCCTGCAACTGAATGCAATCCCATGTTATAGTGCCCCATGTACGTTCATGTAATAATGTTCTGTAGTGTCCCTTGTACCTTCATGTAGTGATATAGTGCCATCTGAGTGCTTGTAATGCTATCCTACACTGTTCTTCGTCGTGTATTTCATAGTGGGCTGAAGTGTTCTTTGTACCTGCTTGTAATGCTGTTCTGCTATGCACCCTGTATCTGCATGTAATGCAGCATTGCAGTACTGCCCAATTACCTGTAATGCTGAGATGTACTTTCTTTCATCCATTCATACTAGGCTGTAGTGTCCCTCATGCACCTCCTTGTAATGCTATACTGCACTGTTCTGTTTACTTACATATAAACTTATGGTACAAAGCCCACCAAATGCATGTCATTTTGTGTTGTCTCATCCCTCTGCCTTCAAATAAGTGTATGCTGTAGTGTCCCCCCTACCTGTGGACAATGCTGTGCGGCAGTACTGTTCATCTGTGTGAAATACTTTGTTTCAGTATCTTCCCTGTGCTGTAGTGTCCTTCTCCTGAAAGTGTTCAGTATTATTATCCTGTAAAATGTGATCTATAATATAAGCAATTTAGCATGCATTTGCAAGATGCAGTCTGTAAATTATTCTGCAATATAGATTTTATCACTGGTTGGTAAATATGAAAGTGTATCCTTTTGCAATATGCATTATATGTGAATTTGTAATTGTATAGCAGCCTACAGTTATGCATTTGACAATCACATTTCCCATTGGTGAGTGATCTTTTTTTCGATGCTGAAATATTCTGCCTGCATTTTATTAGCTCTTACTGATTAAGTCAGCATGCTTTCAGGTGCTAAGTTATTATTAAGTCTGATATGAGTATGCTGTCACACAAATATGAAAAACACAAAAGACTGAAATCACAGACTGGGTGTTAATATAACACAAGCAATAACAAAAGATCAATCTAAATTCATGTCAGGTGCAAAATACACAAGACACAGGCAATTCAGATTAAGGGATTTCATTCAAAGAGAATTAATGTTGCATAGCAATTAACTGTTCACAGCAGTCATTTGAGCTGCAGCTAGCTGTCTCGGCAGGGGCTCTTTCATGCATGTCACCTACCACAGCTGGAGACCAGATAAAGGAGCATTTGGCAACTTGCATAAACAATCACCTTGCTATTTTTATGTTTGCAAGGAAGAAACATGGGGCTGTGAAGAAAGAAATTCCAGCCATCCCTACACAGACATTTAAAGTACCCTATCAGAATGTAGGTGCATTCAGAGCATATCACCTCAGTAACACCAGGGGATATGTATAAAGTGCATGCAAAATCAAATGATGGTTTGGCACTCTGTCCAGAGAATTACTGGCAGTACAATATATGAGGAATATTTTGGGATTCCTTTTTACATCATTATGCAGTATAACGCAACTATCCCCCATAAACACTTACACACAGACACACACACAACCCCCCACACACTTCCATATAAAAAGAAAAATATAAGTAAGGTATTACATAGATAGATAGATAGATAGATAGATAGATAGATAGATATATATATATATATATATATATATATATATATATATATATATATATATATATATAGATATATATATATATATATATATATATATATATATATATATATATATATATATATATATATATATATATATATATATATATATATATATATATATATATATATATATACAGGACATATACATACATCTATATCTCTCTCTCTCACTATATACACGTGTGTGTGTGTGTGTGTGTGTGTGTGTGTGTGTGTGTGTGTGTGTGTGTGTGTGTGTGTGTGTGTGTGTGTGTGTGTGTGTGTGTGTGTGTGTGTGTGTGTGTGTGTGTGTGTGTGTGTGCACACGCATGTGTGTGTGTGTGTCTTGTGTGTGTGTGTGTGTGTGTGTGTCTGTATATATATATATATATATCTATATCTATATATATATATCTATATATATATATATATATATATATATATATATATATATATATATGTATATATAGATATATACAGACCAATTAGATTGTCTAGTAAGATGGCAAGAAATTGATTTTTAACTGCCTAAAACATTCATATAAAAAAGCCCTCTGATCAAATCACCAGAAACAGCCACATCACATTAAACGAGCCACTGATTAAGTGAGCACATGCATCACCTGACTACAAAAATAAAAACAGAATAAGCTTTTTTAGTGGACCAATCCTAGCCTGTATCTCCTACTAACTATATATAATAAATCTGAGATCAGACACAAAAACAGGTGATAATATGTAAAAGCAGCTGTTTTGTCTTTGCTGAGCTTTTGCATTCTGAGGCTGTCAAACAAAATATGAAATATAGCTGCTCATTGATAAGGACTTTGTGATCAGTGGTAGTACTCTGTAATAGGAGCATTATGGGTTAATAGGTTCTTAATAGCAGGTGGTCTGATTTTGTGGATCGATTCACCGCAACACTTGATGTTGGCTATATTGCTTACCTCAGGAGAAAATTTGAGAGTATGTTATACTGTCTGACATGCAATGAAGCTTGTTCCATAGGTAGGGATTAATTAGGTGAGGAACTTACATCTTCTAGAAGATTTGGTTATGTTGAAATGAAAGATGACATTAATAAGGCAACATTTCTTAGTGAAAGAAGTCTAGAAGGACAGAATAATTTACAACCCAAAAGTCAAGGTAAAGATCATCATATTGGAGCCAGTATGAGACAAATAAAAGCAAGAGCATTTTTAGTTAATCCAAGTGGCGGGCACTTAGTTGTTTAATTTTTTTTTTCTTAGAAAATGTAGTGGTCTTAAGACGTTCAGAGATTTATATTTCAAAAATGTCTTGTCTTTTATGATTGGCTTGATGACAGATGATAGAAGAACTGAGTAGAGAAGATGATGCCTTTGGACCTGATAATTAACTGGGCAATTTAAAAGGATTTCTTAACTATAACAGATACTTGACAACTGAAGAATAGTTGTTTGTTGATTAAGGTAAATAGATATGTAATGCCTGTGTTGATCTTATGTACCTGTGGACAGTTATTATTTATTTTTTATTTATTTATTTATTTATTTGACATTTGTTGATCGGGATAGTCCGACTGGACAAATGGCCTTTTTCAGTGTGACCTATGGAGAAAAGCTCCACATTATAACAGCGTGAGTATGGAGAAAGGAGTAAAGAAGTAGGGACAGGGTTCGGGTGGGATGGTCACAGATAGATGACCAGGTGCCATTTAGTTGTTGTTTGAGTGTTTTCTTGAACTCATGAATACTGGTAATATTTCTGAGGGGTGTGGGAAACTTGTTCTATTAGGTGGCAGGAGAATAGCTATAAAGATTCTGTCCAATTAATTTTTTCGGTTTGTGAATCTGTAATAGACATTGGTCAGAGATTCTGAGGGATCATGGGGGTATAGAGGGAGATTAGTGTAGCGATACTAGGTCAGGAGGAGGGTTTCTTCAGAATAGAGTGGATGATGGGACATTGAGTAAATAAGAGTTGGTTAGGAAGCTCTAGCCAGCTGAGCATCCTCAGAGCATGGCAGTGGTGAGATTTCAAAGGCAAATTAGCAGCGAATCCAGCTACTTTGTTATAAGTGACTTGTAATTTGAAGAAAAGTAAAGACTGTAGATTAGTTAGAATTTGAGAGGCATAGAAGAGGTTGGGGAGCAGGTAAGTATGTGCAAGTAAGATTCTAGACTCAGGGTAAGGAAACTTTTTATATATATAGTAGGCTGAGCTTTTGGTGTTTTTTCTTAATAAAGTGATGTATGTGCAGGTCAAATTTGAGCTGGTTGTCTATGATCACACCAAGGAGCTTTGTGTGTATTTCAATGGTGATGGTATTGTTATTAAGTGAAGAGATGGTAAATGATGATTTGAGGTGCTAGAGGGAGTTAGGGAGGAAGAGGAGTATTTTTGTCTTTTGGGGTTGTGTATGAGATAGTTGTTAGTAAGCCAGGATTCAGTGAGGTTGAAGGATTTCAGTGTGAGGGGGAGCAGGTCAGCAGGATTGTCAGCAATGGAGATGATAGTAGAATCATCTGCATACTGTATGAGGGAGGACTGGGGACAGGATTAGTGTAGCTGTTTGGTAAAGATGTTAAAGAGAAGGGGACCTAAAACTGAGCCTTAAGGTACAACCATTTTAATGGAGTGAAAGGGAGAGAGGTCAGACAGCCATTTGACAAATATCTGCCTGCCAGTGAGGTAACTGTTAAACCAAGAGAACATTTCTGTAGATAGTCTGAGTTGGAACAGTTTGGAGAAAAGGATGGGTTGAGACACAGTGTCAAAGGCTTTAGAGAGGTCTAAAAAGAGGAAGGACACTAGTTTATTGTTATCTCTGGCAAAGGAGATGGAGTCAGTAAAGGAGATGAGATCAGTAGTGGTACTATGGTGGGGGCGGAAGCCATACTGGGTAGGGGTGATCAGGTTTTGTTGAGTGAGATTGGCTACGTATTGCTTGTGAACACAATGTTCGAGTATTTTGGAGAGGGGGATAGTATGTCTATAGGATGAAAATTAGAAAGTTCTATGGAATACCCTCCTTTGTGGATTTATATTATGTAGAACCTTTTTTCCAGATAGTAAAGACAGTGGATTCTTTAATGGAGCGATTCACGAGAATGGAGACTGAGTATGCTATAGAGCTGGCAGCAGTGTTTAGGAAGAGAGGTGACATTTTATCAGCTGATGGGGAATATGGTTTTAGTTTAAGGAAAAGTTTTTTAATGTAGCTAGTAGGAACTGGTCTCATTAAAAAGAGGGATTTGTGTAGTTGAGGGGTGGTAGGAGGTGAAAGATTGGGTGGGATGGAAGTCTGCATGAATGAACTGGATGGTATTAATGAGAGATTAATTGAAGAGAGTTGCAGTTTCTAGAGGTGTGTTATTGGGGAAGGGGTTAGATGTGGAGGCATTGCCTAGGTAGAGATTCTGGTTGATAATATTCCAAAATCTTTTATGATTTCTGGGTGTAGTAGATTGGGGTGTATGGTAGGAGTACTTTTGTCATTGATGGTGCTTTTTAGTCCGATTCTGGAGATCCCTATATTTTTGGAAGTTGTCAGGAGACTTGGTTTTGGTCTAGAGTTTCCATAAGTTATCTATTTTGTGTATTACAGACCTAGTAGAGTTAGTGAGCCAAGGACAGCACTAAGATTTGACTCTGACTATTCTGGGAGGAGCAAGAGAGTTAAGGTTGTTAAGGAAGATGGAGTTAAATTGAAGTACTGCTTCATCTAGAGGTAAGGTTGATAGGAAGGACCAGTCTATAGCTAGGAGAGAGTTGTTAAAAATATCAGGGTCAAAGTTAGTTAGTTTTCAGCATTCTTTAAATGTGTGAGGTCAAGAGTGATGGGGGAGAATCTTTGGATGCGTATTGGGCAGTGGCCACTTATGGAGTCTGGTAGGGATTCAGCTAGTGACAGAACTGAGAGTTAGAAACAAAAGTCCAGTCAATGATGGAGCTTCAATTAGTGGGATTATGATGAAAATTAGAGGAAGAGATAAGTTGAGTGACTCTGTACAAGTTTATGTTAGTAGAAGGGGAGTTGGAACAGAGTGTTAGCCAAGTGATGTTGACATCACCGAGAATTATGGTCTCATTGGGTATATCGTCAGACATCCAGGGCGGAACCTGTTCTAATAAGGGTATGTTATCTCCTGGGGGTATGTAGATGGTGACTGTCATTAGGGTTTAGTGGATGTTAGGTTTATAATTTGCCATAATGAGTTTTGCTGGGTCAGAGTGTGCAGTGGCAACACCTCTACTTTTTTTATGTGTTCAGTTGTGAGTAGAAAAACTGTGGTGGTGGTGCTGCGGTAACGTTGTCACCTCACAGTAAGACGCTGTCCTGTTCGATTCTCAGCTAAAGCGTCTTCTGTGTGGAGACATGCGTGAATGGACATACCTTCGTTGAAGGTTGTGCATCAGGGCTGGCAACTCGGCACGTAAAAATCTACTGCCAATCATTAGCAGACCGGAGTTCCGCTGTGGCGACCCCTAACCGGGAAAAGCCGAAAGACACAACAACAAAAGTTGTGGAGTAGAATGTTGTATCCTAGGGGAAGTAATTCATTGTCTGTGTTGTGTGGTTTTAACCATGTTTCCAAAAGTATAACTATGTTAGGAGGATATTGGTCTATCCAAGAGTGGAATTCAATTGTCTTATTAAGGATACCACGGTTGATGGAGTAAAAGGGTAGATGTTTGGGGTTAAGGTTATGTGTGTATAAAGGGGTTGGATAGTTTGGAGCTGATGGCTTAATATTGGAGCCAGGTTTGGGGTGAATGTCACCTGATAGATGGAGGGTGTTGAAGGGGTGGAAGAGAAGTGTGCTTGGAGTTTGTATGTTCTCCCTGTGTCTCCGTGGGGTTTCTCCCATGTCCGAAAAACATGATGAGTGTTTCCAGCTCAAACTCATCAATGAATGGAGCTGTGGGCAGCAGCACAGATTCTACATGGTGCCCTATAAGGGGATGATTTTTACCGACCAACCGCTTTGAGCATCTACTGTGGTGCACAGTATCCTCAAGATAGGAGAACATGGATCACAGACAGAGCACTGTAGCAGGGCTAGCCACTTGATGTTGTAAAATATGGCTCTAGGTGATTTGGTCATGTTGACTAATGTCAGCAAAATGGGCATGAGTAGTTACCGGTGATAAGTGGGTTGAGGACCTGGCCTACTCTCACCCACGCCAGGGACCCTTGCTAATGGTGGGAGGGGTTTATGTGCCCCTTTTGGCCAGTGTGTGCTGGCTATAAAAACCCAGCTGCCCTGGGACAATAAGCTACTGGCTGGCCAGTGTCTAGTTGTCCAGCCTGGGTTACCTGGGATACCTCTGTTGAGCGAAAGCTGGACGTAAAACCAACCAACCTGCCAAACATGAACTGAGAATTTCTACGCTTAATGTAGGTTTACTGATGGGACGCAGCTAGGAAGTGGATGACATTATGATACGTAGGAGGCTGGACATCCTATGTATCCAAGAGATGAGATGGAAGGGAAGTGCAGCAAAGGCACTTGGCTTGGGATCCAGACTCTACTACTCAGGTGGGGGGCAGGCTAGAAATGGTGTAGGAATTGTGGTGAGAGAAAGGCTTCCGAAGGCAGTGAGGGATATCATCAGAATTAATGATAGAATCATGGTAATCAGACTCCAGTGTAATGATAGAGCAGTATTCATAATTTCAGCATATGCCCCACAGCAGGGTTGTGACAGTGTGGAAAAGAATGCATTCAGACAACAGTTGCAGTACCTACTAGAAAAAGCAGGATAACATAAATTGTTGATAATGGGTGACTTGAATGCACATATCGGGACAGACAGAACAGGATATGAGCACTGCCCGGGTCCACATGGGTGGGGTAACAGAAATAAAGAAAGAAAAGCTATTCTAGACTTCTCTCTGGCAAATGGCTTGATAGTAACCAACACATGGTTCAGAAAGAGAGACAGTCACAAGATCACATACAAGAGTAGCCAACATGCAACTCAGGTAGACTTTCTCCTAGTAAGGAAAATGGACTGGGGTAAAATCCATGATTGCAAAGTCATTCCCAGTGAAACAGTCTACCCACAGCATTAACCATTAGTTGCCACAATCAGCTGCAAGCAGTGGTCAGGGAAGGATCTAAGGTCAACAGAGACCAGGCTAAAGACCTGGAAGTTGACTGGAGAGAAAGTACAGCAGTTCAAGGTGATACTCAGGGCTCTAGCACCCCATGAAGAGGAGGAGATAGGTGGAGATGAAGAGGAGTGGCAGCGTCTAAAAACAGCATGTGTTAGGACTACAGAAAAGATATGTGGCCGAGCCAGGTATGGAATTAAGGTACATAAGCAAAGCTGGTGGTGAAATGCAGAAGTCCAGGAAGTCATCAAAAGAAAGAAGGAGTGCAGGGAGAAATGAAGGATAGAAAAGACTGACCTGGCTAGGAAGGTTTACTGGTTGCCAGACAAAGAAGCTAAGAAAGAAGTTGCAGTAGCAAAGAATAGGGCATCGGAGGCACTCTACCAACTTCTGGAAAGTTACTCAGTAAGGGGCACAAAGAAACTATATCAGGTTGCAAGGCAAAGACAGAAAGATAAAGAAGATAGTCAGACACTCTTCATAAGGGATGTCAGCAACAACCTGCGCACCAGTCCACGGACATCAAAGGCAGATGGAAGGAGTATTTCCAGCAGCTTCTGAATGAAGAAAACTCCACAGAAGCTGTACTGCCTCAGAAACAGCCTACAATGAGAGAAGAAGAGGAGCCCACCTTAGGAGAAGTAAGAACAGCACTAAGGAAGGTGAAGCCAGGGAAAGCAGCAGGCTCAGATGAGGTGACATCAGATATGATAAAGATGGCTCCTGAGTGTAGTAATAGCAGTGTGGAGAGAAAGGCATATCCTAGATGACTGGAAAATAAGCATACTTGTGCCAGTGTACAAGAAGAAAGGGGGCATCCACAACTGTGGCCATACAGAGGGATCAAACTCCTACCACACTGCATGAAAGTTCTGGAGAGAGGGATTGATAAATGGATATGCAGAGTAGTAGAATGTAAGATGAGAGATGAACAATTCAGGTTCAGATCAGGATGCAACACAATTGACCCCATGTTTGCATTGAAAAAGATACTTGAGAGGAAGCTAGAAATGAGGAGAGAGTCCAACTGGGCATTCCTAGACTTGGAGAAAGCATATGACAAGGTCCCAAGAAAGCTTATCTGGGAAGTACTGTAGTGGTTTGAAGTTCTGAAAACATCGGTAGAATTAGTGCAAGCTGTGTACAATGACCCAGGTTCTCAGGTACAAACAGTGTTTGGCCTCACAGAGAGGTTCCCAGTGGGTGTGGGTGTACATCAGGGTTTAGCTCTGAGGCCACTGTTGTTCATACTGGTGATGGACTACATTAGCAAACAGGTTGGAGGGGGCAGATCAACAAAGCTGCTGTATGCAGATGATGTGGCAGTATAGACAGACTCTGAGCTAGAACTTCAGCAAAAGATAGGGAATGGAATGCAAATCTGAAGGCACATGGGATGAAACTAAGCACAAATAAGACCGTGGTAATGGTAGCAAATTGAGGGAATCAGAAGAAACTGAGGATAGAGATAGAAGGGAAGATAGTGGAAAGGGTAAACAGCTTCAAGTATCTGGAAGGGGTGGTTGATGAGAAGGTAGTCTGAATGAAGAGGTCAAAGCTAGTATCAGAGGGGCTGCAACCAACTGGCATAGAGTATCAGGTGTAGTCTATGACAGAAGAACGCCAGAGAAGCTGAAAAGTAAGGTGCACAAGACAGTGGTGCGACCAGTACTACTGTATGGTACAGAAGCCTGGGTTGTAAAGGCAGAACAGTTGAAGAAGCTAGAGGTGATGGAAATGAAGTGCCTGAGAAAGGTGGTAGGATGCACACTCTGGGACAGACGACGAAATGAGGACATAAGAGCAGAAGCCAAAGTAGCTCCAATTGCAGAAAATATCAAAGAGAACAGATTACAGTGGGTTGGGCACGTGTAGAAAAGCAGACAATAATCTGGTGAGGAAGATTTGGGACAGACAGGAAGAAGGTAAGAGGAAACAAGAACATCCAGCAAAGAGGTGGATGGATTGTGTGAAAGAAGATCTACAACAATCAGGCATGAGTGTTGAAGAAGGCAGGAGTGTGGCACTGAATCAAGAGAGTTAGCGACAGTTAACACGATACCATGACCACATGTAGAAAAAAGGGTGCTGATGATGATGATGATGATGATGATGAAAAAGAGAAATGTTTGTTTGGTTCTGTAAAGTAAAAGTGTGTAGTGTAGTGAGAGGAGGTTGGGGGCCAGGGATGTAGGATTAGCAGAGTGATATGAGGTGAGGTTGGAAAGGAGTAGTAGAAGTGAGGATGAGATGAGGGGGAGAAGAGGGCATGAGAGTTGAGGAAGAAACATAACAGAGGTTAAGAAGAGAGTTTTGCAAGAGAGTGATGAGAGTGTGATTAGGGGAAGGTTTGTATGAGTGCAAAAATTTGGAGAGGGGAGGGGTGTAGTGGGTAGGGAGGGTGGAGTGAGGTGTAATGAGTAGAGATGTACGAGGGTTGTAGATGTGAGGAATTGGACTTGATTGGTTGAGGTGCACTGGAAGTTAGAGTGTACAGTGGTGGGATCAAGATGAATAGCTATAAAGGTGATTGGCTGGAAATGGGGGTAAAGTAGGGGAGTTGAGTGAGGCCGAGAATAGCAAGGGTGAATGGAGTGGGCTGGCTCGCGCTGGACTATTATATTACTAGGAAGAAAAACAATAAGGTAAGGATGTAGCAGGTAGTTATGAGAAAGGTGCGGGACTGATCAAGATGACATTAATAGCTAACAAAAGTCTATAGAGGCAGAGAATAAGAGAAATAAAAAAAATTAATTTTAGATGTCAGTACCTGTATCAATATATGTTGGAGGCTTGGAGGCTGTGGATGTCAGAAATATAAATATCAGATGCAAGCTTTAGGTGAAAGAAGTATAAACGTCTATTACTGAGTGATGTAAGCTAGGGTTTTAGGAAAAATACAAGGAGATTGCAAGTTAAGAAACAGGGGGTAAATTCAAGGAAGAGAAAGGATCTTAGTAGACAGGAGAGGAGAGTTGAGGTAAGCAGTAAGAGGGTAAGCATTATAGAGCAGATGGCAGGTAGAGTCACATACTTTGCACAGGACACTTTCTAAGGGTAAGAGTCCTTAGCTGAGCAAGAAATGGGAGAGGGGCTAAAGCGCTGAGAGGTGATGTACGGGGAGCCATTAAAATTTAGTAGAAATAAGAATGTTGTTACAAACTAAAGTGTGCACATACAGATGTATAGGGATAGACCTTAAAAGAAGTCTGGGCACAGGAAAATAGGAAATTCCAGAGTCAATGTGCAGTTTCTTCTCATGTGGCACAAGCAGGGCAGCAGATTTGTGACAGGGTGAGTACAGGAATGTAGCACCTGAATAAAAAAGAAAAGGAGATGGAGTGGTTAGACAGAGATAAGAAAAAGACAAAAAAATTATAATATTATGTATTAAGTTTCCTTAGCCAAAGCTCGTAAAGAACTAAAAAGTGTTTGAGTAGAATTATCATCACATTTGAGCAAGTAAGTATCAAAAATCTGCAGCATATATCCCTGCT
>NC_056743.1:1455031943-1455149443 GCF_019279795.1 Protopterus annectens
TGGTTTGATGAAGTGAGTTTAGATAAACTGTGTCTCGATATTTTGTCATGTAGATGAAATTATCTGACCCCCTATAACTTGAAATGGGCAAGGTACAGCCGTATTCATGCTTCCCCCTGAACTGAAAGGTCAACAGTGATAAAAGGAATATAACTTGAGCATGGACCACACTAGGAAACTTTTTGACCCCTATAACTTGAAACAGGCAAGGTACATCCTTATTCATGTTTCCCCCTGAACTGAAAGGCCGACAGCACTAAAAGGAATACAACTTGAGCACGGACCACACTAGGAAACTATCTGACCACCTATAACTTGAAACGGGCAAAGGTGTTACTATCTACAGTTTACTGTGTTTAACCCTAACTTAAATAGCCCTGGGTCTCTAGCACTGTGAGGAGTTCCCTGTTGACTATCTGTGTAAGCCCCACTCTTTTTAAACATTAATTGAACTAAATACAGAGGTTAACTAATAAGCTAAACTCGTGGCCATTTTTATGCATTTCTTATATAACCTACCTCTCTACCTTATGAAAAATACAGTACAGCACTACAAAACTCTCCCTGTACTTTAATACTTACAGTCTAAAAGCTGTACTAAGAGACTACATTCTGAAAAGTGTATAAAATTAAATACCTCAAATGAAACACTTTACTTACTGAAGCTACACCATAGAAAGCTTCTCTTAACTGATGGTTAAATCCTGTATTCAGTTTAGTCCTGCTCCGCTCCCCCTCACTACCTCGGGTTCACTTCACACCCCACCCTGCCCCCTATTCCCACCTGTCCCCACTACTGCTAACTTTATACTGTTCTAGCCACACCCCAGTTTTCTCCTCCTATCAGCACTCTACTCATCATCAAAGGCTACTCCACTGATCACAGCCCACTTATTCTCATTTACCTCCTATCGCAACTAGCTATAATGTGTCCCAAAACTAATAGGCCTCACCCTATGCTAACATCCAATAAAACAGTAGCAATTACTCTGCTTCCACTGCTGCTTAGTCTTTATCTCCTTACTGCCTATGAAAACCAATACTACCATGGATTTTACTACCCAAAAGATCAAACTACCTCCCATAACTTCTCAATTAAACCAGTTCATCTAAATATCCCCTTCATATTTAACCACTCATCCCCTTTCATGTTCCACACTGTCAGAACCCAAAATACCAATCCCAAGAATAAACAACATACTAAACCTTTATACAAAATCCTAAAGCTCATAATTCAGCTTCACTACAATCTTATAATAGACAGGGACATTCATCCCAAAGCTGGCCCATCCTTATCCAATGGCAATAACTCTCATGGCATCAACACCAGCAATATGCTACTCATAATAAGGTCCACTAATTCTCCCCTAACATTTCACTTAAGCATTAGAAGCTTAAATTATAAAGTTCACAACCTGCATGCCATTTTAGCTGCTCACTCCCCCGACATAATGTGTCTTACAGAAACCTGGCTAAAACCTACTATATCAGTTAATGAGGTTTTACCTTCTGGATATAACATACACCGAGCTGACCGTACTGCTAAGAAGGGAGGTGGGATAGAAATCCTGTACAAAAACACACTAACTGTTAATAGAGTTCCATACAACAGCCCCAGTTTAATAATGCAGACATCCCCACTACCAAACTTCAAATTAATAATAACAAATCCATGAACATTGTGTTTACATTCCCCCAGGTAATAATATAAGCACACTAGAAGATATTCTCCACTGGTTATCCAATACATTTCTCCAAGAAGCCATTGTCCTTGTTGACTTTAATATTGACTGGCATACATGCTCAGCTGAGTCCCCGGTGAATCACATAAATCTATTTGGTTTCACACAATCAATCTCCACTCCTACAAGGATTAGCAAACCCACTAGTAGAGCCAGCATTTTAGATTGGATACTAGTCAATCATTACCCCTATTTGTATAAATCTGGGATCCTCTCTAATGATCTCAGTGATCACTCACTAACTTGCATTATTAAGCTTATAGTTTAAACCCCCCACCTGACAACATACAAAACCATCAATTGGTCAGTCTTCAAACATCTACCACTAGAAGAAGCTGTAAAATTCTTTAACACTAAATTCCTGAGCATCCTTAACTCCCATGCTCCTGAAAGCACTATTCAAACTAAAAGTAATACTGCACCATGGCTTACTAAGGAAACCAAGTCAAAAATCCAACTTAGAAATAAAACGTGGGAAAATGAGGAATACATAGCAGGTGTCTGTCTAACAGATGTGTAGCTATTTCTATAGCCCCATGTGTATATGCTTGGGCTGGACTACAGATAGTGCAGGATTTGACTACAGGTCCTGTAACCTTTTTTTGTTTTGTTTTTGCCATTGGTGCATGCAGGGGCACTTAGGGGCACACAGGGGCACATAATGGCATGACATGCAGCAATGACTGAACCTACACTTAGTACTTGCAAATAAGTAGCAGGTGTGGCTCATAGATGCTAAGTACAGAAGACGCAGGTGTTTATCAGCACAGTGCTATTCTACAGATTATAAAACAGCCATGTAGACTCAATTCTGTTTTTTTTCTGCCTACTACAATACCATTATAGTACAGTCAAGGAACCTTTAACCTGAGACAGTGCTAGGGGCTGCTGCAGCTTTAATCCATATGTATGTGCTACAGTCTGAAGCTGAGGCTGCTGGTGCTAATGTCAATATGCTTATGCTGAGGAGGAGAAGACTGTTCAGGCCCAGGCTAACATTTCATATGTTGCATGATGTGGAGATTGTAGAGCACTACAGAGTGGACAGGGACACATTACAAGAACTCTGTGAACTCTGCCACCCTCATCTCAGACCCAGAGTCAACTGAGAGAAACTCATCACAGTGGAAACTAAGGTATGTGTAGCCCTTAGGATATTAGCTACAGGTACCTTTCAAAGAACAGCTGGGGACATGATGGGCATGCCACAGGCTACAGTATCCAGGACCATACACAAATTCCTGGATGCCATGCTCATGCATGCCAATGAGCACATATGTTTCCCTCATAGATCTGAGGAGAGGGCCAGCAATATGATCCACTTCAATGGGGTAGTGTACTACCCTGAATACTGGGTGCTATAGACTGTACTCATACACATATAAGGACTCCACCTGGCGAGCAGGGTAGAATCTACTATAACCACAAGGGGTTCACCTCCATCAACTGCCAAGTAATTTGCAATGTCCAGGGAATTATCTTAAAATGCATGTGCTGGTAACCTTGGCACTTACCATGACTCCCATATCTGGCACACATCAGAGCTGTACCAGATTTTTGCTAGGGAGGACATCCACATTTACTGGAGGATACTGGCTATGCACTTGAGCCATGGCTGATGACACCCATCAGAAGTGCACACGCACCCACAGAAGAATGCTATAATGAGGCACACACTCAAACTAGCAATATCACAGAGCATGTGTTTGGGCTGCTGAAGTCATAGTTCAAGTGCCTAGATACATCTGGTGGAGCTTTGCAGTATAATCCAAATACATGAACAAAAATCTCCACAGTATGTGCTGGGCTACACAATTTGATTCTGCAGAAACAGCTGCAGCAGGATCAGGAAAGGGAAGGGACACACATCCCCCCACCAATGCCTACTGCACCACAGTCATGGTCACAGGAGGACTTGGGACGAGAACCACCAGCTGTTGTGAACAGAGGCAGAACTAGGCATGCAAAATATGCCCTTGCTTTTGGTTAAGAGACAATGCGCAGCACATTCACTGACCACCTAGGAGCCTAATACCAATCTCCAACTCCCATACAAAAATTAAAATTGATCCCAGGTGAGTCATACAACCTTTACCTCCCCATGCAATGACTGTGTACTGCTTGAATCAGACAGAGTAATCCCTGATCTAAAACTGTGTCAACTGTTGCAATTACAAAGTAAGAGCTGACCCTACACTGTATTCTGTAATACAAATATGCCATATATATGACTTTCTTAACTTGGTACAGTAATAAAGTAATTGCAGTTGTATTTGTCCAGAAAGTATCATAAAATGTGACACAGAGCAATTACTTTAGTTGTAGGTAAAGAAGCTAACTGTGCCCACTATAGCCTTGATTTGTCAAGGAGACAACACAGAGCACAGTCACTGATCACCTAGGGGCCTAATCTCTTTCTCCTACTAACATACACGTGTAGTCAGATTTATGCCAGATAACTCACACAGCCTTTATTTCCACATGTATTGCCTGTGTACTGCCTGCATCACACAGTGTCAGCCCTGAACTAAAACTGTTGTCAACTGCTGCAGCTGCAAGGTACCTCTGCAAATGTTCCTCTCAACTGGACAGACTGTCACACAATGTCCAGAACCAGGCTTTATATTTTTGGTCCATTTTTCATAATGATGCATGGTGTTATGAAAGATTACTGGCAAATCATTAAAGACTGAAGTCAGAAAATAACGATAGACATCTGAGTTTCAGATTTCATATCCCTCAAAAATTTCATGATAATGCAAAACCTGTTATTCTAGCCACTTTCTTGGTTTGTAAGAGTAATATTTAAGAAGTGTCCTTATTTTAATGCTTTTGTCCCACTTTTATTTATGGCTTTGTCAACATTTCATGCTCTAAGAAGTTGAGACGTATACTCCTGAACCTGGGATGATTGACTAATGATATTAGGGCAAATTATTTAGTTGTTTACCTTGCTACAGTAATCAGGTAAATATTGCTGTATGTTCACAAAAATAACTGTAACATGTCACAGCAGAGCAAATGTGTTCACTTATATGTTTTCATTACTAAGTAGTATGTCTCATTCATTACAGATTCACACAGTCAGCCCTCTCAAAGGTAATGAGGAACACTGCATGCCCCCAGTGTAGCACCATATATTTGCAGTGGTGAAGCATTACACACAACAGTTGTAAAGTAATGATACACACTGCAGTCTCTGACTTCAAAAACAGTCCCAAGATCACACTACAGGCATGATGCAGAACAAGGAGAGTAACAAGTAACATGGAAAGAATAACATACATTTCATAGTGCCATGCCAGGACATCAGCTGTGATCACCAACCTAACAACAGGCTAAGCTTCTTTGACACATAACAGTAACTCAGGTTTGCCTCCCCCCTGCACAAAACAGTGGGTTCCCTTGTTTGACCATTAGCAATAACTTATCAGTCCTCCTCACCCACCTTCTCTCTAACAACCTTTTATCCAACTCACAACATGGCTTCCACCCATCTCAGAGCACCACCACAGCGCTAATTAACTTCACCAACATCATAAACACATAGAGGAACCAAGGTAATCTTGTCTCTGCCACCTTTCTAGATGTATCCAGAGCTTTCGATACAGTTTCCCACAATAAACTCCTAACCTTCCTCTCAGATCTCAACCTTGACAGCCCCACCCCACACTGGTTTAAAATCTATCTAGACAACAGCCATCAATCTGTCAAATGTTTTAACTCTCTATCCCCCCCACTCCCAGTCACAATCAGCATACCCCAAGGCTCCATTCTGTGCCCCCTCCTGTTTAACATCTTCACAAATCAACTCCACTCCACAACTACAAACGCCAAAATAGTCCAATACACCGGTGATACAACTCTGATCTGCTCAGCATCCAACATAAAACTTCTCCAACAAAAAAACAATCCTTCACTGAAATACAATATTGGCTAAACAACACCCAGTTAATATTAAACCCAAAGAAAATGCAGCTTATGCTGTTCCACCCTACAAAAACCCAAGATACTACCTTCTCCATATTTCAGCTAACAAGACTCTCATCACCCCAATCCCAGAAGCTAAGTCACTAGGATTCACCATTGACCAACAACTAAAGTACATCAAACATATATCCCTCACTGTCTCCAAAGTCCACAAAAAGCTAGGGATCCTCTATCGCTGTAAACAATACCTAACTTCCGAAGCTAGAATCGCCATAGCCAGAACCCATCTGCTAGCCACTATACTATTTGCATGTCCAGTATTAACAAATCTAAACAAAACTGACCTTAATAAACTCTACACCTGCTCTAACAAAATTGCCAGATTCACTGCCAATGCCAGATCACCCTCCCACCACTGCCAATCCCTAAATAAACTACACTGGTTAGAATTCCCAAATTTACTACAATACCACAAACCAACCTGAAGTGCCAAATCTTATACTACCCTGAGAAAAACCCTGCCCTATCTGGCCTCTTAACCTTCTACAATTCAAATAGGCAGTTGTGATCTACTAACAAAGCTCTAATAGAAAATATCCAGTGTAAAAACAGTTTGGGCGAATCTCTCTTCACTAATGAAGTTGTAAAAATCTGGAATACCCTGCCTCGTGACCTCAGACTACAAAAATGTGCAACCACCTTCAAAGCCTAATTAAAATCCTACCTACACACCAGCCATTTATGTATCTGCGAAGGACCTCCCTGAACTCTCATCCTGCTGAAAGAGGGTACCCCCTATGCTTTAGTCAAACACATGATACTGCATTACACCCTCTCTCTTTGTACATACTGGAAATATTGTTTGCATGCCAATACCATACTAAAATTCTGCATGTCTATAAACTGTGTGAACACATGGCTGTACTTATCTCTGTATTTTTAGCATGTTAACCTTTTTTACATTTTGTACCTTGACATATATATATATATATATATATATATATATATATATATATATATATATATATATTGTTCATATTCCGTAACTTTTTTCCTGGGATTTTTCCCCAGGACTCCGCTGAAAATGGACACTAGCTGTCCAGCTGTATCATACTGTTAAACAAATGCTAAATAAATCAAATAATTAAATAAATAATTTTCTGGTTAACATACCTTGTTTTACCAGTTCACTTCTTTTCTCTGTTTCACTTTCCTTTACTTATGGGATAAGGAATGTAGGAGATGTCCATGTCCATTACTAGTACATGTCAGTCCTGGAGTAAGTTGTATGGACATAGTCAAACATGGCACACATTGTTTTCTGATAAGAACAAGGCCATTGACTTGTTTATTGCAGAAACAAAAGGTGTCATGTTTGGCTCTGCTCATCTATTTTGCACTGAGCGCCACATCGCTAAAACTGGACAAATAAGACCACCTAGGAAGCAGACTGCCAAAAACAGAAACCAGATATCTTTAATGATTGCACTCACTCAATACAAAAAACAGGCCTGGAGTACAGACTCAGATGGTAGATGTGAGCACTGTGGCTCACATTTGTGCATTGCTTACCTACATGCAAAGAGGTGTAATTCTCATGTGTGTACACTTTGCTCACTGTTGCGCAAACTCACTGTGTGCTGCACTATGGGACTGTATATATGATACTTCATTGTTGATCTATATTGGATATTATATTGGAAATATTACTCAATAAGATACAGATGTAAGCATGTCTCATATATTTATAATACCGTTTTGTGTTTGGTCCCCGCCTTTCCTGTAACTAGTGTAATCCAGGTACAGATTTGCTGTATCCAGGACTGTTGGTAAGCTTCTGAGCCCCCCAAGCCCTTCTGTGTGGGAAAGAAGCCTTCTAGCTTATCAGTGGGAGTGGTAAGCACTAGGTAACCTATCTACCACAGGAGGAGGAGTTTCTGGCCCATAAATTATAGTTTATTGGCCTTTTGGGAAGCTTTTTCATCTCTTTCAACCTTCTGATTTAAAAGCCTGTGTTTGGGCTTGTTTCCTGCCTTTCCTGTTAATAGTCTAGTCCACGTACAGATTTGCTGTATCCAGGACTCTTTGTAAGCTTCTGAGTCCCCCAAGCCTTTCTGTGTTGGAGGGAAGCCTTCTAACTTATCAGTGGGAGTGGTAAGCATTAGGTAGCCTATCTACCACAAGATGAGTGGTTCCTGGCCCAGAAATTGTAGCTACTGGCCATTTGAGCAGTTTTTTCCATCTCTTTCAACGTTCTGGTTTAAAAGTTGCACTTGTGCTTGTTTCCCACCTTTCCTGTAACTAGCCTAGTCCAGATACAGATTTGCTGTATCCAGGACTGTTTGTAAGCTTCTGAGCCCTGCAAGCATTTCTGTGTTGGAGAAAAGCTTCTAGCTTATCAGTGGGAGTGGAAAGCACTAGGTAGCCTGTCTACCATGAGAGGAGAGGTTCTTGGCCCAGAAATTGTAGTTTATTGACCATTTGGACAGTTTATCCATCCTTTCAACTTTCTGGTTTAAAAGACCACATCTGCACTTGTTTCCCATCTTTCCTGTAACTAACCTACTGGGTAGCACTAAAAATCCTTAAACTGATACAAGCCTTCTAGCTTAAGAGAGAGACTTTGGAGTGATTAAGTATTAGTTTTCTATACTTTCTTGCTGTACTTAACTGTTTTCCACCTAAACACAGATTTTCCAGCATTTATTGTGATTTAAAAGCTTGTTTTTTTTTCACGTATTGTACTTATTTGACTGCCTGCACTTTTAAAAAGTTGTTTTTTGTTTAAATAATTTATTTAACTGCTGTAGGCTACACACTAAAGTGTGATAGCATTTTATGATCGTTTCTAGTCGTTTAAAGCTGTTTTAAGTGTATTCTTTACTGTTTTTGCCTTATCTTTTCAAATAAAACAAAAAAAAAAAACATTCCTTATTTCCCACCTTTCTAAGCTAGTATAGTCCAGTTTTCAGGCTAGTGCTGAATTGAGGGCTGTGATACTAGTTTCTGAGTTGCCCATGTCTTACTTGGATAGAAGGAAGCTTCTCTTTTCACCTGTGAGAGAGGGGAGCTTTGAGCAACCTATCTGTCCCTGGAGGAGTGGTTCCAGCCCAGAAGTTAGTAGTTTATTGTCCATTTTGGGCTAATTTCTCTGTCTTTCATTTACCTACTATAAAAACCATGTTGGCACAGTTTTGCGCAGTGGGAAGTGCCGGTTAGCTACGGTTAAATTATTCCCGGCTCAACTAAGTTTCTTCAGTTTTTCCCTTGAAACTAGTCTAACTCTCAACCTAAGCACTCAAAAAGCATCTTACAGCCCAGCACTTGTTCAGACCTAATAGCAAGCACTAATATACCCTGACACTGATTGCCGAGCAGGGCAAGGCTCTTTAGTCACCCCTAACAACCAAGTGACAAAAGCAGCTCAAACTACTATTCAGGCATGACCAAAGAGCAACTTCAGATGCACTCTCCAGTCCAGCTGGTGAATCTGGTATCCTGAGGCAATGTTACAACTGCTTCATGTGCACAGACAACCCTCTCCTCCTACCACAAAACACTAACATATGCGAGAGATGCAATTATACAGCCAAACTGGAAGCTAAGCTGTCTCCACTCAAGACTGGAACAGACAGTCAAGAGGAGAAGGTTAACACTTGCACCACAACTCCAGACGCACACAGACCTACTAAAACAGCACTGGCAAAAAATACATATAAATACACAAAATCATACTCGGAGGCTTTAAATAAAAACCTGCAAAAGCATCAGAGACCTCCAAAGCAGACACCCAAACAACCTACACTTCCTTTCACAAACCAGACAACATATAAAACACAAAATCAGTGTGCCGCGCAATCACAGCCCTTAAGGTGAAATAACATAGGTAACACACTAGTAATAGGTGACTCTATAGTCAGGCACACTGATGTCCCACTCACTAGGCTGGACAACCAGAAGGTTACTGTTAGCTGCCTGTTGGGAGCCAGAATCTGCCACATAACACAAACACTCAGGTCACTCCAGAACAAGTACAGCTATGACTCTGTCATTGTTCATGTTGGTGTGAATGACCTGAGACGTACCTCCCTGGACTACATGAAAAGAGACATGGAAGAGCTCCCTGATTATGTAGCCCAGGCTGGTATGACCCTGATCCTGAGTAGCATCCTGCCCTCACCAAGAATGATACATCGGTATAAAGAAAAAATGATCAATTTCAACAATTGGCTAAGCTTCTGGTGTCATTCAAAGGGGATCCAGTGTCTGTCAGCATGGGACGACATGCTCGACAAGCCACGTTGCTTCACAAGAGATGGCTTGCACCTGTCACCCCTAGGCTTTTGAATACTGGCCAAGACTCTTGCTGCCTTAGGCAAGACTCTTGCTGCCTTAGGCAAGGCTCAAAAGTGAAACCCACCTCCATAAACAGCACAATTAACAAAAAACTGAGGGTTATGCTACTCAGTGCCAGGAGTTTAATTCGCAAAATGCATGCGCTCGAAGCACTCTTCAGTGTGGAGAATGTCGACATCTGTGCAGTAACTGAAACCTGGTTTAAGGCTCCAATTAGCACTCAAGCACTACCAGGCTACAATTCATACCACACGTTTTGGCCACAGAACACGGACCGAAACAAAAAAGGAGGGGATGTATCCATATTCATCAAGGATACCTACACCTCCAAGTTAGTGGCGCAGCATGATACCTCTGAGATCATCCATGTGCAACTAACATTGGGCAAATTTGCAATGCAAATTGTGGCCTGCTACAGATCACCCTCCATGACCCAGGACCACCACTCCGCCTTTCTGGAGACAGGTCCTACCAAACACCCTGATATTGGGCGATTTCAATTACCCTACCATTCACTGGGAAAGCTACTTGAGCACAAATTCCCAGACCCAGCGCTTCCTGGAATTCATCAACTCAAACACCCTGGATCAGCTAGTAAACTCCCCTACCAGAGGTGAAAACATATTGGACCTGGTCATCACCAACATGGGCGACAAGTCTTCCACACCGGAGGTCAACCTGTCACTGGTTAGATCAGACCATAAACTAATCACTCTGGATGTCCACACCCCACCACAACCCTCAACTAAGGAAACCACAGTAAAAAACTTTTCTAAAGCAAACTTCACCTTACATAAGACATAGGTGGTAAGTTTCACTGCCCAAGATGCAGAAACCTTTACAAATGCACTCCATGAGCACCTACAAGGATGCATGGATCATGCCATCCCTAGCAAAACCAAGACTCACTCCTCTAAGAGAAGGAAACCAGTTTGGTGGACCCCTGCAATAAACAGGCTATACAATAGAAGGAGGAAACTTGTTCAGAAATAAAGCAAATCCCAAGAAGGAAAGACATCCCTAATCAGTATCAGTAAGAAACTGAGATCCCTCATGAAATCATCCAAGGCTAACTTCGAAAGAAAAATAGCCAAGGATTCAAAAGATAACCACAAAGCCTTCTTTAGCTATGTTAAGAATCTAAGTGTCAACTCACAGATATGCAGTGAACTAGTGCAAAATAGCACAAACTATACTGAACCTACTGATATTGCCAACATCCTGGCAGATAGATTCAGTGCAAACTTCACCCCCTCTCACCCCCCACAACAATACCAGAAAAGTGTAGTGTCCCAAAAATCACAGAAGCACAGGTGAAAACAGTCCTTTCAAAAGCCAAAAACACATGGGACCAGATGGTGTCCCAGGCTGCATCTTGCACGAACTACAGAACGAACTAACCCCCCACCTAAACACGCTGTTCAACCTCAGCCTCTCCACAGGCTATGAGCCCATAGAGTGGCATACAGCAACGGTTATTCCTCTCCACAAAGGAAGGGCCACAACTGACCCTGGTAACTATCGCCCCATAAGCCTGACTTGCCTGGTCTGCAAGGCTATGAAGCGCATCATCATGGAACTCATTAACAAAGACATTAGGAACCTCCAAACACTTGACCCGATCCAGTTCGGCTTTATTAAGGGAAGATCATGCCTACTAAACCTGGTTGACTTCTTCGAGACAGTCACCAAGGCCATAGATGAGGGAAAGGTGGTTCACACAGCCTACCTTGACCTCGCCAAGGCTTTCAACACCATTCCCCACTCGGGTATTACAGAAAAACTCATCAGCCTGAACATAACCCCCTACACCACGAGATGGGTTGCCAACTGGCCTACAGACAGAACTCACATGGTAAGAATAGTGGGCTCCATGTCCGACTCTAAACCAGTCGCAAGTGGTGTTCCACAACACTCGGTCCTGGGACCCCTACTGTTCGGCATATCCTTTTCAGAAGTACAGGCAAACACAGGAGGACTATGGCTAACCAAGTTCGCCGATGACTGCAAACTGGGAGCCATTATTGACTCTTCAGCTGACACGGACATCCTCCAAAAGGGCCTTACTGAGATGATCACCTGGTGTCAAAGTCATGGCCACAAGCTAAATGCCAAAAAATGCATAGTCACCCCATTTGGGAAAAATAAAACACCCATGAATTACCACATAGGTGGCAGACCCAGTAATACAGAAGAGGTAATAAGAGATCTGGGGACCCAGGTAGATAGTAATCTCTACTTTGACAATCATATTGCCAAAGTAGTTAGGAAATCCTTCTATGTGGCCCATCTAATTACTAAAGAGTTAGCATCTAGAAATAAAGAGGTTATAGTGCCCCTCTACTCGTCACTCATGAGACCCATCATAGAGTACAATGCCCCATTTGGCAATTACCTCACAAGACACTTCCAACAGCTGGAAAGGCCACAAAAGTACCTCACCAAGAGGATTACTGGTCTCAAACATATGTCCAATACAGCCCGATTGAAAAATCTCCGGTTGTTCTCAGTGGCATATTGCTTACTCAAAGATGATCTCTGCCTGACTTACAAAGCCATGTCCACCTCAGAATTGATGGACATGCTCCACCTAAAGAAATCCAAGTCACTGCGAGTCACGTGCTCTAGTGAGCTAAACCTCGCCACAACAATAAATAAAACATGCTGGAGGGATAGATTCCTGTCACAGAGACTCCCCGTGCTTTGGAACAAAATTCCAAATTACATCAGGCAGAGCCCCTCACTAACACACTTCAAGAGAAACCTTGATGAGTGGATGGGTAACAGAAAATACACCCCTGCGATCACTTCATTGGCTCTGCTTGACAGAGGATCAGTTAATTAATCAATGGGGTGGTGAAAGCCGACACACTCTGGCTAGGCTTATAAATGCCCTCGGGCAGATAGCCTAGTACCTACCTATGAACCTATGAACATCAATATATTGGCCATCTCCAAACTCCCCCAGACACAAATTAGTACAGCACTGGGGACTCATTCCTTTTTCCAAACATCAAGCAATCACACTAACAACTGTAATATTTACTGTAGTGTGCTCCCACATAGACTGGTCCACTTGTTGGTGTTCACAACCATGCTCTGCTAACATTAAATATCCAAGTATGGTCAGTAAGGGTACTCCTGTTGCTACACTAATAGTGTTATTGACAGAATACTGCTATTAGGTTAACATCCTCATATAATGCTATGAGGCTATGTGCCTAGGCAGGAACCACAAGCTGTTGTGAACCACATGGGCTACTGATGTCATCTACTATAAGTACACCTGCAGCTGAGTATAAATCATACTCATGCCATGACACTTACATTAAGTACTGTGTTCTGTAGTTTATAAACTTAGATAGGAGGTATAGTCCTACCAAGGTCAAATGTGTGTGTGTGTGTGTGTGTGTGTGTGTGTGTGTGTGTGTGTGTGTGTGTGTGTGTGTGTGTGTGTGTGTGTGTGTGTGTGTGTGTGTGTGTGTGTCTAGTCAGCACATTACACCTGATAGCCTACAGTTACTTCACTATGGCCATGGTTTCCCATTATTTTGATACTTGCACAAGTTGAATCATCCACTTCATGCAGACCTTCCAACCTATTGTCACCCACATGGCCTGATGATGTCACCTACTATAACTTCACCTGCACTCATACAGAAATACAACTTGTGCCATGGTGCTTGCATTAGGTACTGTGTTTTGTAATTGATGCACTTAGACAAGTAGGAGTTCTAATCCCACTGCAGTCAACTGTGATTGTGTGTGTGAGGGAGTGAGCTGCTACTTAAATTACCCAGAGCATTTTACAACAGCATGGTTTACCTTTGTCCTCACTTTAAAAGACACTGCTGATGCCATTGCTTATAAAGTGTTATCAGGCACAATCCAATCTGGACTTGAGCTGTGGCATTTGTGTACTTTGTTGTGCTCTGTAGTCTCTGCACATAGATAGGAGTTCTATTTCCATTACAGTCAACTGAGTATGTAAGACAGCTGTTTCATAACAATGCATAGAGCATTTAACTACTGCATGTGGGACATGTATTTGGCCTTATATACATTTTGCTGATGTTATCAGCTATATAATACTTTTGCATATGTATCAATCACACAAGTGCATGTTCACACAATGTGCTGGAGACCATCCACCCATCCATGTCCTCATCCTGTACCACACTTATAACACTGATCTGGGTTTTAATCTATCCACATATGGTATGGTTTCTAATCTTTAAGTTATGTGGATGAGAAAGGACAGCATTATTTAGAGGTACTGCTTGTATCTGGTAAGGTTAATGCAAATGCTACCTTTACACTTGTATTGGTGTTTTGCTCATGTTTCACTACAGTGCTGTAAGATATAGCAGTGTGCACAATCGATATTGGGACATACAAATTTGGATTGCTACACTGTGACATCTGCTATTGAGTGTAATGTTTTACAGTAGGCCATGAATGTGCAGGCGGACCATATTCAAGCAACATGCTTCTCCATGGCTTTCAGAATGTAAAGTGAACATATATGAATAATATTTCAGTTTGTAATCACAACTCTAGTGTCAATATCAACATCATTGTATATGTAGGCCTTTATGTATGTCTGTTATCAAAATGTGGGGACAATGGCAGTCTAAATAACATAATATTTACAGGACTATAGTACACAGTTAACATACAATTAGACATGTGAAAAACTGTGTCATATATACGTACATAGTTCCAACATATTTACTATATGATACCTCATACAGACATAAAATCAATAACTATTCCCCAGTGTCAACTAATATAAGTGATAGGGCCTACAATGTGAAGTGGAACAACAGGTAGTTTGCAGTTGCCCTGCTTGCACACTGCTGCACTCAGACAGACAAAACATCACATAATTGGAACTATAGAGGCATGTCTTTGAAAAACTAAAAAAGGATGCTATGACATACATAACCTAAAATGTTGCCCTTATCCTTCTGAGAGAAATTGGCTGCTGGACTTACATTTCCAAGCTTACATGTAACAGCTGTGTAGACCGAAGATGACACACAGTGGATATATGGCAGACTGCAGTGCAGTTGTGATTTTCCCCTCCAAAACAGTAATCACACACAGCTGCAATCCATTACTAATCTACAAGCTATACAAAGTCAACCTTGTAGGTAGTCAAGTTCCTATTAGTTCCATATGTTTTGAATATTGTGAACCAAAAATATCTCCAACCAGTATTTTCAGGCTTTCTCTGCAGAGGAGTCATCATTCTCACAAGGTATGTTTAATTTTTGTCACCTACATATAGCATTTGCTGGACTGTATTTCAAAATTCTGTGAAGCACAGTGTTCACCAATGTTATCTTTATGTATGACTTGCAAGTCTAATGATAGCATGGTCCAGTTTGTCAAGGCATTGTACAGTTACTCATGATTGTCAAGACAGGTAAATACATGGGTTAGAATGCTATGTGGGAAATATCTAAAATGTTTCATGGACAAGCACATTGACAGCACTTGTAGCAATTCTAAGATGTAATGTTACCCGGCAGTGACAACTGCCTGTACCTTTCTGGGGATGATAGTTAAGGTGAGGTAGTGTTATGGCACTAAGAAGAATATGCTTCAATAGTCAATTGCCTTGTTTTGCATCCTCCCTGTTACAGGTTCCCATATGTTGACTGCTGTATGTTTCTCCCTTGAGCAATACTGACTGTCTACGGTCTATGCTGCATCTATAAACAGTTATGTTGTAGTTATGTGATACTTATGTATACTCCATATCTGTCTTCTTTCAGGCCAGGTACAGTTATGGCATCCAGAAGTATGAATCCCTAACACCCACCATTTACCAATGGAGAAATCCAGGACATAGTAGATGGCCTATGCATCCATGGTGTGTTTCTACTCCAAAGGGGAAGGTGGGATAGTGCCCACTGAATGACATTATGGCAAGAAGTATTTACCAATGTAAATGCTGTGGCAACCATGGATGAATGTATAAAAAGGTAGGCCACAGGGTCACTGACATGATAGCTGCCAGATGAAGAACTGCTGCAGTAGGCTGTGACCTTATTGGTACAGACAGAGGCCTTGTTATACAATAACCACTGACCCTCAGTGAGCAGTTCCTGACCTAAGGAGAAGCCAGAGCTCCCAAGACACTTTTTGTGCAGCATGTTCTTGATGTGGCTGCCAGTGTGTCAACATCCCAGGAAGAGCTTACAGGTAGGCCTTGCAATGTGTACTGTTGAACAGTGTCGTATATTGCTAGAAGAGAAATTAATAAGTTAAGCGTGTGTCACATGTAGCTGTTTGTGGGGATTGCAGATTGCGACTGTTGTAAGCTTAGCCTGTAGTTGTCAGCCATGTTATTGTGTACATTTGTGTGGTTTACAACTTTAAATGTGGAAATGTATTACTTACTACCTCTGTTAGTGTTGAATGTGGTTTATTGGCCTTAACTCTTTCTTAACTTCTTCCAGGTCCACCATCAATGCAGCAGGACTTGCCTCTACAACTACATCACAGGAGGATCTTCCAGGTAAGCCTAGTTATCTGAACAGTTGAATAGTGCTGCACAGGTCAAGGCATTTAAATGAAGTAGTTATTTGTAGCACATCTGGTATTTGTTTTGGTGGTTAGATGATTGCCATAGGTATAAGCTGAGCTTGTGATGGTAAAGCATGTTCATGGGTAACTGTTGATTTTTGCAATTCAGGGGACAATGTAGTAGAACCTGTGTTACTGTTGATCGTGGTGTTGTTGGCCTTACCTCTTGCTTCACTTCTTCCAGGTTCATCTGGCCTACAGGCACGCTTGCCATCTGCAGCTGGTAAATGAAATACTGTCATTTCAGTAGTGCCAATTAATATAAACCAATATTGTAAAGTGTAATTTGTATTTAAGTCATGTTTTCCATATTACCCAGCTTTTAGTAATACTGGCAGCATTTTTACTTTGTTAACATATATAGCAGTATAGTATTTATATTACTAATCTATTCCCGTGTTTCTGTATTTTTCTCACAGGTGTTTCTGACAGCGGAACTGTAGGCACTGTGTCACCTGATGCCAGTATGTCATCTAAGTCTGATGATGGTGGTGGCCAAAGTGAGGCACAGTCTGGATGAGCAGAAGTTGAATCTCACACAGAAGTTGTTATTCAGTCATCCCTTACATTGACCTTTGATATAGCCAGTAGGTCTACGCCTACCCAGTCCACTGAGACCACAGATTTTGGACAGGTTCAGGTGATGACATTGATCAGGGAAGTGTGGCTCTTGTGGCTTCAGTGCCTGTTGCGTCTGACCATAGTCAAAGTGTGGACGTGGTCGCACACAGGAAAAGTGATAGTGATGCTCAGAGGAGGCCTGCTGTTCCTCCATCTGGTGGAGGTGTCATATCCTGTGTCACTTGTCAAATGTTTAGGGCTGCCATGGAGGCACAGGCACATTCCCATCATTTGTCCAGCAAATGTTCAGGAGGATGAATGGGGCACAACTTGACATGCAATGAATCCCTACACCATGTTGCTGAAGCTATGGAGCACATAGATGACATATTGAAATGTGCAGTGTCTGTGATAGAATGCCAGCAGGGAGGAAACAGCATCCCCATGGGCATAGGACAACAACATCACCTACTGTCAGCCAATGTGACAGTTCCAGTTCATGCTCCTATAGTCGCTCTTCAGTGAATGTGCTGTCCACGCACAGATGTGGCAGGCAATGGGTTCATGGCCCTGGGCATTCTCAGAAAGGGAGCTCATACAGCAGACAGTGGTCACATAGCAGCAGGCATCTGAGCATGCTTTTGGAAGGCAGCTTTCCAGTGCAACTCCTGAAAGAGTCAGATCTCATAGTTGGGGACAACAATGATGAACTGCAATCTCTACCATGCACAGCTTACACCTGTGCACCAGACCAAGACATAGAGCTAGCACTCTATTTGGCTGTGTCCATGTACACACTTACACACCATTTTCACATGGAGGGTACCCATGCACACACAGACACACACAAACACACACGCACACACGCACACACACACATACACACACACACACACACACACACACACACACACACACACACACACACACACACACACACACACACAAACACACACACACCAGGTATTCACTTTCTCTATCTTCCCTTTTTTATTTTGGCCCAGATGTGTGCCTTCATACTCTCACACACACTCACCAACCTTTTGATTCAACCTAGGCTTCCTGCCCCATCCACACCACCCTCTGTAAGTGATGATAATTGTGCCAGATCCCTGTGTTCCACCATTGTGATTCAGGGATACAAAATTAGTGTCTGATGCTGAGGGTGCATAGCTAGGTTATTGCTTACTATGTCTGCATTTATGTTGCAGAAATATTCATTTTATTGTGGTCAGATATTTAAATAGTTGAGAGCATACAATTGTCATTATTGTCTACTGAGTGCTGCAGTAAGGCTTGGGAATTGAGAAACTGTTGGGTGTATCATTAGATTCTGACTCCTGTCTGTAATGACCAACATACAACACCCTGTGCAAGTGAACTGTGCCATATCCCCTACTTTATAACATATGTCTTACAGGATTTTCCAGCCAGCACCTATAATTTACCTCATGGTCACACCATGATAATCTGGTGTTAGATTTGTGTGACAGCAAGGGATGTACTTTCCCCTTGTTTGCAGTTTAACATTGTATATTTTTATTTTATTAATTATTTTCTATTTGCTCAATGCACCATGTAACACAGAGAAAGCACATGTTTGCACGATTGTAAGTGCAGTGCAACAGTAGTCCAACAATACAATTCCATGCAAACTATATTTCCATTTTATAAAAATATTTGCAACTGTTTCATCCAGCTGCCTTTGAATCCACTACCATGGGGACAAAAAAGGGGTAAGAATTACCACATTAATAGGTGGAACTACACACTCACTTGAGAAATGGGGTATTTAAGGAGTATTTAGCAACTGGCAGATGTAAGTGGTGTTGCAGACACCTACTACTTCACTGACTATGTGGTATCAGGTGGTAAGGATATGTCTAATATACTATACAGAAGGTATTGCGTTTAACTACAAATGTATGTAATTGGGTTTGTTGACCACTGCTGCCTGATACACTGCTTAGCACAAACAGCTTTAGCTATGTGCATTTCATTTGCATGTAAAGCAGTCGTGCATAAACCACATGAATGGGCCACCAACTTAGCAGAGAGGACCCAGACAGCTACACACATACACTGGATGTATTCAATAAATGCTATTGGCTATTGAGCAAACACATTTCCCTGCAGACTCACTGTCATACAATGTGTTTGTATGATGGCAAGAGATATGCAACACTTTCAAATGCTACAAATCCAAAAAGTGCACACTCCCAGTAAGTGTGATTCCTGCATTTGGCGGCAAAACATTATTCTACATTGAAATTATTCTGCGATTAAAAAACAAAAGAAACCATGAATGGCACTTTGAAAAGTGGACCTCAGTCAGTGGTAACATGAATAAATAATAAATACATAATGATAATATTTTAGCGCTTTTGTTCTCTTTACTGTGAGGAACTTCTTCAGAATACACCATTAAAATCCGATCAAATATTTAAAAAAATTAACTCATAATGTCACCATATCAAACACCAATAAAAATGAAACACTTATTAAGTATGCAAAATCTCAAAGTAGTTTAAAGAAATCTTGTAGTTCATTAGCCAAAGTACATATTCATTAGCATTAAATGCTCTTATATTTTGACAAAACGTTTTACTGAAATATGATCATTTGATCCTGGAGATGAATCAACTTGTACATAAACTTGCAATTTTAGTTCCAGGTTTTCTAAAAAAACATATTAAATTGGACTACATATTTATTTTTATCTACTTGTTCAATTATTAAAAACATACATTTTCTAAAATCTGTCATTCCTGAATATGCCTAGCTAATGCATTTCTGTTGTCCTTTATCTTGATTGATAAGAAATGCTCTCTGATTATTTCCATTGACTTGTGTATAGTCTTTCCAGCACAAAACTGCCACAATTGGAACAGCAAGCAAAGTATACTAACCCATCACTTTGGCATGTATACCTATTTCTAGCTGTTAGTGCAATGTCAAGGTCTTTAAAATAAAAAGTACTTCCAGAATAAATAAACCTACAGTAGTTACAGTTCTGGCATGCAAATGTACCTCACTGTTTGATTACTTCTGTACATTCTTGATTAGATGAATATTCTAAAATTTGTTTCAAATTCCTTGTCTTCTTAAAAACAAAATTTGAACTATTCCCTAATATCTTAGAATACTCAGGATTTCCTGAAATGATTTTCTAGTTTTCAGTGATAATGTTACAAATACCTGGAGCATCAATACTGATTGGTATAGGGAAAGAATAACTATTCCGTGTGACCACCCAATTGATTTGATTTTCTTGTGTCAACTACCCTAGAAACAAATCCCCTTTCCAAGATAGGTGGAAATCTGCTGTTCCTTTTTTTAATAACATTCTCAGATATCACTTTTAACTTATATTCAGGATACCCTTTGAGGATGAAAAAGTTTTTTAATGTTTCAACTTCTTCTTCAAATGTTTGATCATCATTGATTAAATGACTGTATCTGATGACCTCTCCCCTAAATATGTTCAATTTCATGAAAGTGGAATGACTTCCAAAATGTAAATTGTTGTTCTTGATTGTGTCTTTCCTAAAATGTTGCCTGTGAATTTATTATACTCCTTTAACATAGTAATTTTCACATCCAAAAAATTAACTGTGGTCCCTTTGCCACTTAGTAAAAACTGCAACCAAGAAACAATTTTGTTAATTTGTTGAAGAAACTCTTCCAATAAATGTTGATCTGTCATCTCAATAACAAAGAAGTGGTCTATATATCGTCTGTATTAGCTAAGACACTTGAAGTGTGACAACTTAGTAAGGCATTGCTCTTCCCACCATCAATGACTACATTTGAGAAGGCAGGAACTACCTTGGTTCCCATAGTCATTCCATTAACGTGTTGGTACATGCTATTCCCAAAAGTAAAAAAGTTGTTGCTAACAAATAATTCTATTACTTGACATATGAGATCAATGTCCCATCCTAAATTATTTCTATGTTTGCTTAAATAATTTCTAATGAAATCCAGCCCTTCTACTTGAAGTATCGTAGTATATAGGGAACATACATCTATAGTGCCTAACAAAGTCTATGTGTTTGAAAATTAATAATATTTTAGTTGATCAAGAAAAAAAACAGGAATCTTTAAGGTAAAAAGTACTCTTCTGAATTACTGGATTGAGGACAGAGTCCAAAAAATTAGACATATTTATGGTTTTATTTTTTGATGCAGAGACTATTGGTCTAAAAGTGGTTTGATAGTCTTTTTATGCATTTTGGGTATAACAAACAAGATACCCAATTGTGGTTGGTCAACTGTTAAAATTATTTAGGCCCACTGATATGTAACCTTGCTGTAATAGATCCAGGAGCATCAAATCCACTTCCTGGTACTTTTTACTTACTAAATCTTTAGAAACCTTTCTATAACTTCCCTTGTCTGAAAGCAAATGATTGGTGGCTTTGTTGTATTCTTTAGTCTCCATAATGATTAATCATCTACCTTTATTTGCTCTCATAAACCTGTAATCTTGATATCCACCTAATTGTTTTAATGCTTTAAACTCCTATTTATTAAGATTCTAATTAAGTTTACTAGACCCTCGATTAATAAATGGTTTCATTTGTAACTTGTACATGTCTACTTAACATATGGAAGAAAAAATGTTAAAAGTGTTCACTAGCTGGGGATTTACAGTACTAGCCTTCTTAAATTTAACCACTTCCTGTGACTATGTGACTGTGATTATGTTATCAAAAATGTACTTCAAGTTTAATTTTCTAACAAACAGTTTAAAATCAAGCTTGTAATATTAGCTCTTCCAAGGGTATAAATAAAAAAACCTCTTGCCAGAACTTTCAATTCATCTTCTGTAAGTAGTTTGCTCAATAAATTTAAAATACGGCATTCTGATGTCAGTGACCCTTCCCTTCCCTCACTTTTTTCTCCATGATCTGTGACCCACCCTTGGGAGATGAGGGATGGACCACCATCAGTCTTTTTGGGGAAAATGTGTATTGGCTAAAGAATCACTGATTGTACTAGACTCACTAGAAATTCTCGAAGTACTAGAAATATTATGCTGATTGATAATAATGTCATGTTGTCCTTCTATTAGAGACACCAAAGCATCTGCGGAAGATATACCAGAATTAACATTGTTTGAAAATGAGTCTAACCAATCACAATTATTACCACTCTGTTGTTTTTCTGAAATGAACTGTTTAATCTGAGAACCAGTTTTATCTTTATTTGTATTTACTAAAACATGCTTGTCCATTTTGATATGCAGAAATGTCTTTTTTTTGTTAACAATAGAAGTGATGTGTTTCTCTAATTTAGATGCCAGACAATCATATTACTGCTGAAAAAATCTAAAAGACAGATGTTGGAGTACTTCATTGTCCAAAGACTTAATGCTATCTTGAAGAGCAGCCATCTTTTCTTTGTTCCACTTAATTAACAGTTTCAAGACCTCAAGGCCTGCTTTATTATATACTTTACAGATGCTTGAATAAATGTTGTCTGAATGATTAATTCTTTTAGGAAAATCAAATAACCTGAGTCCTAACAGTACAATGTTTAATTCATGACAACTGTGCAAATAACGGTTCTCAATTTCTAATAATTTAAACTTGAGAACCTTTTTCTTCAGTTCCAGTAAAATGTTTTTCAAATCAGGAAATGTAGTGTTGACATACTTGTAGTCAGGTGTAGTGTCATTAATCTTTAAATTAGCAAATGGGTTCACTGAATCACCATCAAACAAACTGCTTATAGCATTCATGTAGGAAAAAACGGTATCAGCTATAACCGTTTCTTCTTCTTCTGATGAGGAATAATCATTGGAGCTTTTACTGTACTGTCAGTGGGACCTGAAACTCCCTTCAGCTGGTTTTAGCACCACGTAAATATTTGATTGGATTTTAATGGTGTATTCTGAAGAAGTTCCACACAGTAAAGAGAATGAATATCATTGTGGATTTAGTATTTATTCATTTTACCACTGAGTCAGGTCTACTCTTCAAAGTACCATTCGTGAGTTACTCTACATTGGTCTCAATCTGTGATAGGCATAACTGGAATTCCTGGAGAGTTTTTGAGATTCCATGCTCAAACATGGTGTGTCCAGGAGTGTACAGTGTTTGTTGGACTCCTAGTCAATGATCATGGGCCCAGGCTGTTGCAAAGGGATTATTGTGGCTCAGAGTACAAGGCAGAGGCATGGGATAGTCTGGCCCTGGCTTGGACCAGTGCTACCGGTATCCACTGCACTGAACAACAATGTATAAACCAGTATAGAGACCTCAGGATGAGGAAGAGGGATACCCTTGACCATTGTATCAAGGAATGTATGACTGGGGGCATCTCACAGATGTCTAAGTGACACTTACAGAGACTACTTGTCAGAGTTAAAAGCTGGATATAGTCAGAACTGGTATGCTTACTGGTATTCTGTTGTGTTCTATTTTTTTTCTGCAGCCTTCACAGACCGGGCACTGAATGTGCGGATCCATGATGCTAGATTGACACAGATGTGAGATTGTGAGATGCATGTGGTATGTATGCATCCCAACAGTGGAGTTATTTTAGCATTAAAAAGTTATGACATATTTATTTGTTACTTATACAGTTGTATCAAAGTGAGCATTCATTTCTTAACTGTAATAAGGAAGCATTTACACACTACTCTGGAGGGCAAAACAACAGTTCATTATTACAAAGTAGTCATAGGTTGTGCCTTCAAAATCCACACTTTCCAAATGTACAATACTCTTATGGTTTCATCAGTATTGCAGTGTAATACAGCTGTAAAGCAATGTCACCACCGGCTTGCTGTAAACTGTAATCAGTATATTTGGACCACTCATATGTGCAATGTGTGTGCACACCAAAGATTGCTTACTGCAATCTGTAGTATACTGTGCATCTGTTATAAGTTGGGTAGTCTGAACAGTAAACAAAGGTATTTGTTAGGAGTTTGTAGTGTTAAAAGTAAAGGTAACAGAATAGAGTAAAATAATTTTATCAATGCTTTGTAAGTCATATATCATGTTACTAATGTTCTGTCTTTTTTCTCTCACCCCCAACCCTTTTCTCTCTTTTTTGGTGGGGTATTTATTTATTTATTTTTGTGTTTATTTTTTTTTATTTTTTGTTTTACCTTTAGCCCAATGGGGTAGGGCTGTCCCAAGGGATCCACCTGCCTCCACTCCACCAGCTACAGCACCACTGCCCAGCACTTCTGGTGCAGTATCTGGTAGCACTCATTCTGCCACTCCTGCACTAACTGGCCCCTCAGGTAGATCTGCCCTAGAGGACAAGCCTGTGGTTCCCTCCAGGTGCAATGGCAGAGGGGGTGAGTTTATCACCCGTGATGAGCTGCCAGAGATGGTGCTTAGGATTGTGCACAGCACTGCTGGTGCATGCCTATGTTGGGTAGAGACACTGCTCTCCATCACTGTATTAAATAACACAAGGAGACACAGTTGTCAGACACTGCAGCAAGCAGGGCAGTAAGGTGACAGTGATGACAGTCCAGTTGGTGAGGACTCAATTCTCACTGTCACCCAACTTGACGTACATGGTTTTGTGATCTCCCACTCATTACCCCATCCATGGTGTTCATCCACCTCACATGTCCTTCACCATCCTTGTCTCTTGTCTGTCTGCAATTGCTTCCTCACCTGCCCAACTTACCTCACTCAGACATTCTGCAGCCTTTCCTAAACATTTGTCTATCTCTCTCTCTCTCTCTCTCTCTTACTCTCTCAAAAAAAAGGGCACCTATCCCACAAAAAAATGTCTCTTACATAGCTCTCCATTTTGCACGTGTGTTCATGACACATGATTATTTAAAATTGTCTATACAACAGATTGTCTTCTGGTCACCACTCTCTCTCTCTCAGGGATGACAGTCCAAATTCATCCAAATTTCTATGTTTTATTCTGAAAGAAATGTATAGCTATGGTTTGTTCCTACGTCTTTCCTGCTTTTTCTGCCTTGTTTTCACTTTGTTCTCCCCCCAGTTGTTCCTCATTTCACAACTTTCCCATCTTCCCTATTTCTTTTCTTAACGTGGTTGCAAGATGCACAATATTATTAATTGAATGTATCCAGTTCATATGTGTGGCTGCCTGAGCGCTGTCTACGAGCTGGGTAGTCCATTTCTTCAGTATGTGAACTGCTGTGCTTTGCACAGACCAGCTTAGCATAGCTAAACATGTTTATGCCAAAGGACGCATTGTGCGAACAGTGGCAATTAAAAAAAAATACATATTAAAAAAAGGATAAAACAAATTAATTAAAGCACAAAAGGCAGACTATCCACAGTTTTACAGAATGTGCAGATATTTTCATCATATATTTGGCCTTTTCCTTGTAAAATGGGTGGTTTATTGTAAAATTACTTAAGATTGTAGTCACTATATTATAACATATACATTTGTGTTCCATACTTCATATCTTTCAGAAAATGTATGCTTGCCCTCTGCCCTTGATTGATCCACATTCACTATACAGGTTGCATGGCCAGTAACACAAGAGTGAGGTGTGAAACCTTCCCTACATGCGGCACGTCATTAATATTCATGGCATGCGCTTGAGTGATGCCACACAATGAGAAGTATTGCGTATGAAAATACACTCTGTGTAGGCTTTGCACAGGACCTACATGGAGTTTATTGAATCTGGTTGAATGTTTTCCATAAAGTACATTCCTGATTTTGCAAGGAGATGTGAGAAGGAAGAATTGTTTACTTGAATGCACTTCTTGCTCTGGTTATTTCAATATATACGTATGCATTGCATTTCATTTACTTTCTGCAGTTTCCCTAACATATGTTGCCTTTCTAATGTATTTTATATTTGCTCTCTGCTTGGCATGATGCAAACATGTTTCACTACTTAAGAAAAGAATTGAAAATTTTAATTTAGGCTGTCTTGGTAGCTCAAAAACACCTGGCAGCTTTGAGCGTCTGGCAGCATTCTGGAAAGTTATTATTCCAAAAAATACATTTGATAGGTTACTTTCTCTGTGGCACAAGGGGTAAATGAGGTGAATTGACAGAAATAAGGTACATGAAGCATTGTCTGAACCCTGTTTACAGAACACCTTGCCATAATTCACAATATTTACTTTTCAATCATAATCCATTTTAAGGTACATTTGCTCTGCTTGACATCACACAAACATAGTTCACTACCAAAGTGAAAAAGTAAAAAATTTAGTTTAGTCTGCCTTAGATAGTTCAAATACATCTGTTGTCATTGCAAGACCCCCAACCTCTGCAACATGGAGAGAGCTTCCTTCAGTAAATGCAACTGACAAATGTAAAATTTTGTGCTTCAAGGTGTAATTGAAGTGAGTCAAGAGAAATAGGGCACATGAAGCATTGTTTGCATCCTGTGTAGGGATCACATTGCAACTTATCACAATATGTTTTTTTTTTATTTATCATTATTTTAAGGTGTATTTGTTCTTTGCTTGGAAGTTCATAAGCAAGGTCCACTATCTAAGTAAAAAACGTAGTTTAGTCTGCCTTAGATAGCTCAAACATGCTTGGCATCATTGCACGGCCCCACTTAGCACCTGAGAGATGTCAAATTCTGTTCTACAAGGTTTAACTGAACTGAGAGAAATAAGGCACATGAAGCATTGTTTGAATCCTGTTTATAGAACAGTTTGTCATTATCCATAATATTTACTTTTCCATTTTTCCCATTTTAAGGTACATTTGCTCTCTGCTTGGCAGTGCATAAATTGGGTTCATTACCTCAGGAAAAAAGTGAGAAAATTAGTTTAGGCTGCCTTAGGTAGCTCAGCCTCATCTGGCAACAGTACCCTGTCTTCAGCACTCTGGACAATACTGAGAGGAGAAATCTTGCTTTTCGTACAGATACCTCTGTGGTGCAAGATGTAAGCACAGTAAATTTAAAGAAATAATGCAGGCTACTAAAGGTTTGAATTCAGTTACAGGATACTTCTTAAGAGTGTAAGCACATTTCTCAGAAAATTGTGAGTAGGATGGTAACAGTAAAACAAATGATAATATTAAACATGTTTCTTGTAACCAATGTGTCCATAAGCCATGTATAATGAAAATGTACTTTTTAGCATATATAACCAATGTTTCATCTACTTTCCGAGGCATGGCAATGAATACATTTCATAAAAATTCACTAGCATGTGTATGATGGACATGATACTTTTGCTGTACGCATCACGACTCATCACATATTCTAACTCTATTTTTAGGACTTTAATGTCTTCTGAATTATATACTGTATGTAACATAAACCAACCTGTCTTGATTATTGCATTCAGCTGCATCTATGTGAATGATAATTGCTTGCATTAAGAATGACTTTAAACAGGAATGCACTCCAAGAAATGATTACAACGCCATGTATATAGGCCACTCTGGAATGTAGCTCCATTCATTCAGATATTAATAAATGTAAAATTTCTATTGGGTAAAGTTATCTCTCTTGAGGCAATGTCAGTTGACATGGTAAGTTGCCCTTTTTGTCTCCTTTAGCCCATGGATTCCATTCCCAGCTGTTACAATACCATTTTAGCATCGAGTAAACCCTAAACTGATAATATGTCAGAATGCAACCATCTTTCACCTTCCAAAGTACAACCCTCAAAAGCCATGCCAGTAAGCATTCTATTGTTGAACAATGTAAACTCAACTAATGGCTTGCAAATCAAACATAGCACAGCTCAATACCATATTTCTCACCTTTACTGCTATCTGCTTTAGGTATTGCCAGTGTGTCTCCCAAGGGATCCATCTGCTTACAGTCATGCAATTACAGATGGCAAGGCTGTGCATGTTTGCTCAATATCAGTAGCACATGAGAAGTGAGTTAGGTGACAATAAAGACATAGTTTGTAAGCTTTAGTTTTGCAGACATGGCTGTCAAGGGAGAGAATGGTGCTAAATGTAGAGCACAAAGGTGGGGTGCCAAGGAGTCCAAGATATTTCTGGCACACCTTGTGAAGTGCTTCAGCAATAGGCTGATGTAGAGGTATTATGCCAGGTCTCAGTAGAAGGCTGAGGCTTGGAATAGCTTAGCCAAGGATGTCTCCACTGCAACTAGCATTGTGTGCCTCCAATGCTTGCTACCTATCCCCAGTCATGGTATCCCCCAACCTTTTGTCTCCATCACCATCTCTGTATGCCAGTGGATGCTTCCTAACCTACCTTACTAACCTAACCATCTAATTCTTAAACACCTATCCTAACACCCCCAAAAAAAATGAAATAAAATAAAAATGGGCTTCTGTCCCACAAACAGATCTTTGCCTCATACATAGATCTCCACTTCACCTATGTGTCATCCTGACAGAATTGATTTGGTCCAATTGGCAATAAACCATTAATATGTTGTCACCCATCACTAGTGTGTTGACTCTGCAAAGTCATGAAATTGACTGTACAATTGTACATTGACATTATGAAGAAGTGGATAAATAAGATGCTCTCCTATCACCCTGCTGCAAATTCCTGTATTCTTTCCCTGTGTGCTATTGACTGTTTGTCAACCCAATTGTCATCATATCCTATCCACCCCTTTTTTACAGGTTTAATCTGGTCAAAAAAATAGATTCCCACAGAACACACATATGGCAAAAAATGGCTCATGAAAAAGGCTTCAATTTATGTCATCAATGTTTGCTTGGAGCTTGGCATGACACTGCAATGCTGAATGACAGTGTACACTGTTCAGTTTCTTATTGCAAAAGATGAAGATTTCAATATAATCTGTAGTGGTTCAGTTACTTCATAAAAATGTGCTTAAATCCACTGCAATACAAGAGTATGAAGTAAAGCCATACTAAAGGTGGTACGTAAAACAGTTAATGTAGCATTTATTAGGCTGTGGTATGTATTAAGCTAAGTCTTCCTATCTGTTTATTGCTTCATGAAAGTGCATGTTCCTATCATATATTTAATTGCAAATGTCTGTATTTCTCTACATATATCACATTTAAACTCATGTACCAACTCATTCGCTTAATGCCTTCTGGAATTCATAAATTTCAATGCCCTGGATCAACTTATCCACACCCCCAAAAGGGGTAACAATATCCTTGACCTAGTTATTACCAGCATGAGTGACCGGTGTTGCACACCTGAAGTCAACTTCTCATTGGTCAGATCTGACCATTAGCTAATCACCCTAGATAGCCACACCCCCATTAAGGAAATCATGGTAAACATTTTCTCCAAAGCCAGCTTCATACTTCTTAAGACAGAAGTGGTGAACTTCATGACACCCATGCAGATGGACAATACAGTTACAACTGCTGAATCCTACACAGATGCACTTTATAAGCACTTACACGAGTGCATGGATCGTGCTATTCCAAACAGAACCAAGACGCTATCCTCCAAAAAAAGGAAGCCAATCGGTGGTCCCCTGCCATAAACAAACTCTACAACAGACGGAAGAAACTGTTGCAAAAGAGAGTAAAATCACATGAGTGGCAGAGTTCCCTGGTCTGCCTCGGTAAGAAGCTGAGATCTCTTATAAGATCCTCCAAAGCTAGCTACGAAAACAAAATCACCACTGATTCTAGTGACAACCACAAAGCATTCTATAGCTATGTCAAGAATCTCAATGGGAAAACCCAGATCTGCTCTCAGTTACAGCACAACGTCATGAAAATTACAGAATCAACTGATAATGCTAATGTCCTGGCAGATAGATTCAGTGCTAACTTTACCCCCCTCTCACCCCCTAAAGGGCCCATAACTATACAGGATGAATGCAGAGTCCCTGTAATCATAACTACACAGGTAAAAGCTGCACTCTCTAAAACCAAAAACACAGCATTCATGGGACTGGACAACATCCCAGGCTGCGTTTTACATGAACTTCAGAACGAACTGGTACCCCACCTAAGCACCATGTTCAGTCATAGTCTCACATCAGGCTTTATGCCCACTAAATGGTGCACAGCAACAGTTATCCCACTCCACAAAGGGGGAAACACCACTGATCCCGGGAACTATTGCCCTATTACCCTGATGAGCCTGGTCTGTAAGGCCATGAAACGTATCATCATGGAACTCATAAACAAAGATATTGGTAACCTCCAAACTCTGGACCCCACCCAGTTCAGGTGCTTGAAAGGCAGATCATGTCTCCTGAACCTGATCGACTTCTTTGAGGTAGTCACCAAAGCTGTAGACGAGGCTAAGATGATTCACACAGTCTATTTTGACCTCGCCAAGGCTTTCAACACCATCCCAAATTCTGGAATTATAGCTAAACTCACTAAACTAGGTATAAATTCCTATGTCCTAAGATGGGTTGCCAATTGGCTCACTGACAGAACCCACAGTGTAAAAGTTGTGACTCCAAATCTAACTTCAAACCAATGACAAGTTGAGTACCACAGGGTTCAGTCCTGGAACCTCTCCTGTTTGGTATCTACTTCTCTGAAGTACAGGCTAACACAGAATACCTTTGGGTAATGAAGTACACAGATGACTGCAAACTAGGAGCCATAGTTGAGTCCCCAAATGATGTGGACATCCTACAGAAGGGCCTCACTGAGACAGATGCCTGGTGTTAGAGCCATGGCCTCAAGCTCAATGCCAAAATATGCATTGTCATCCTCTTTGGTAAAACCTCTGTACCCATGAACTACCACATAGTCTACTTAATGCCAAATGTGTGATAAGAGTTCTGGGGACCCAGGTGGACAGTAGTCTCTCCTTTGATAATCACATCACCACAGTAGTCAGGAAATACTTCTACATGGCACACCTCATCACAAATGGGTTCTCATCTAAGAAAAAAGAGGTCTTTGTTCCCCTCTACTCGACACTCATTAGACCCATTATAGAGTACAACACCCCATTTAGAATGTACCTGACAAGACATCTGCAGCAGCTGGAAAGGCCACAGAAGTACCTCACAAAGAGGATTACTGGCCTCAAACAGATGCCCTACACTAACCATCTCAAAAAACTCCAGCTTTACTCCATAGCATATTGCCTACTCTGAGGTGATCGCTGCCTAACATGTAAAGCTATGTTAAACCCAGAGCTGTTGGACATGCTACACATAAAGAAATCCCAATCCCTCCGAGCTACATGCTCTAGGGACTTAAACCTTGTCACCACAATAAACAGGACATGCTGGAGGAGTAGATTCCTGTCCCAGAGACTTCCCATACTCTGGAACAAGCTACCCATCTATGTCAAGCAATGTTCCTCATTAGCACTCTTCAAGAAAAATCTTGATAAGTGGATGTTAAGTATGAAATACACCCCGGGATCACTTCTGTGGCTCTGCTCGACAGGGGCACAGGAAAATAACTTTCTTGGGTGGTGTAAGCCAGGGAATCTTGTTGGCTAGGCTTACTTAGGCTCTTGGACTGATAGCCTAGTACCTACCTATGAACCTGTGAACCTATGTTATTCTGCAGTGCTCTGTCCTATGTATGGCTTCCATGTTTGTCTTGCCAATGCACATAATGCAAGTATGAGACAATACAAGTGTGCAATCATCCCAACATGAAGTAACAGGATGTTTGATCGATACTCCAGTGGTGTGCAACAGCCAATGTGTATGTCATCCCATTATGTGGAGCATGTCAATGCTCATCACAGTATCACAATGTACAGTAAGAACAGTATCTACATTGCATTATCAAGGTATGTCATTACATGTGGTAATCATAGTGATGTTACATTGCCCTGTGCACTAATATGCATTTGTTACATGACCCAGGATTTACAGTACTATCTCTTCTAAGCAGAGAATTTTACAAATATTCCAATATCCAATTTCACATAAAGGTAGTCTGTGGTGCTTGCAACTAATACATTGCTTTATAGATTGTGTAAATTAGTTAAGTAGGAGGTTCAACTCCCAGAATGGAAAAATTGTGTGTGTGAGAGACTGTGTATTTTCCTTACTGTTCTTATAGCTCTCTGATTTGTAATTTTACAGTAACATCATCTCTGAAGCACATTGATGAGGTCATCCTGACAAAATGTAATCTCTCCCATAAGAGTCAGGCTTCTCTTGTAGTGCTTGCTGTTAATACAGTGCTGTCTAGGTTATATAAACTACGTAAACAGAAAGTTCAAAATTCGGTATGAAAGACTTGCATGTGTGCTTGTCTCTGTGTATGTAAGACTGTGTATTCTTCAGAGGTGTATCTATTTCCTCATGAGAATAATACACTTAGCTGTTCTCACAGCTCCCTTATCCCTAATTGTTCAGTAACATCTTCTCTGAAACACACTAATGAGGTCATCCTGAAAAAGTGCAATCTCTCCCTTCAAATTCAGACTTCTCCTGTGGCACTTGTGTGTAATAGATTAGTTTCTAGGTTGTAGTTCTAGTTCTAGATTGTATAGTATATATAGGTAGGAGGTTCAATATCCCCGTGGAAGTATGACGTGTGTGTGTGTGTGTGTGTGTGTGTGTGTGTGTGTGTGTGTGTGTGTGTGTGTGTGTGTGTGAGAGAGAGAGAGACTATGTGTATCACTGAGTGGTGTATCAACTTCTCTAGAGATACATGCATTGAACTGTTCTCACAGGTCCATTATTCCTTGTCATGACAAAAGTGCAATTTCTCCCCTCAGAATCAGGCTTTTCCTGTGGTGCTTGTGACTAGTAGATAGATTTCTAGATTATATAACCCAGATAGGTAGGAAGCTCAATATCCAGCATGGAAGACAGACTTGCGTAAGACTTTGTGTATCCATTGGTGGTGTATCCACTTCCCCTCAGAATGATGCATTTAACTGCTCTCATAGCTTCCTTATCCATACTTTTAAATTAACATCCTTTCTGAAACAAACTGATTATGGCCATTATGAAAAAAGTGCAATGTCTCCTGTAAGAGGCAGACTTCTCCTATGGCACTTGTAAATATTACAGCGATCTCTAGATTGTATAACCTAAATAACTAAGAGGTCAGATATCTCAACAGAAAATGTGTATATGTGTGTGATGTTTGTTGCTGTCTTCATTTCCCCTGCAGAAGATGTATTTTAATGTGTACACAGCTCACTTATACCAACTTTCATGGAAACATCCTGCATGAAACACACTGATAAGGTCATCCTGACAAAGTGAAATCTCTCTCATAGGTATTCAACCTCTCATGTGGTGCTTGTAACTAATACAGTGGTTTCAAGACTGTGCAACCTAAATAGGTAGAAGGTTTAATACCCACCACAATAAAGGTGTGTGTGTGTGTGTGTGTGTGTGTGTGTGTGTGTGTGTGTGTGTGTATGTGTGTGTGTGTGTGTGTGTGTGTGTGTGTGTGTGTGTGTGTGCATGTGTGTGTGTGTGTGTGTGTGTACGGTTGTTTAAAGTTAGGTGAGTAAATGCTCATTCAACCTATACTCTTAATACATTTTTAAAGTCAAACATGACTACACCATTCCCTTAGGCCACCTTTCACATCCACAACTTCATTTTCTACACAAGGGTATAGCTACGTATACTGTGTGAAATAAAATTATTACAATTTTCTATGCATTATTTTAGGGAGACTGTGTTTATTTACGTGATACTTATATCCACAAATTTTCACATTAATGCTTAAAGTAACAGTCATGGGCAGAAAGATAGCCAATTAATGTTTTCAGAAGGGAAGTGATACAAACATTTGTTAAGTGGGGAGGGGGGGGGTGAATGTTTCCATTCTTCAAATGTCAGTTTTTTGTGTTGCATCAGTAAGAGCACACAATTACAACATTAAATTATCTGCTTACACCCCTGGTACAACACACTGATGAGGTCATTGCTTTGCAAGAGAACTGAAACTATTTGAATGTCAGACATCTCCTCTGGTGCCTGCATGTGTGACATTATTCTCCATAACATGTAAATAGCTAGGCAGAATGTTAAACAACAACAGTGCGTAACTTCTGCAAGTGTGACTGCCAATGCAGTTATGATTGTTTTACAAACATATGTAGTGACAACATTTACAAGCCCTGATTGGTTGTAAAACTAATTTTACCAGATAAATCTCCTTGGCAATACACTCATACCTTCAATGATACTATATGTTTTAATTGTATTCAGTATTCTCCTGTGGTGCTGGCTGTTGATAATGTGCTGTATAGATGAGGTAAATCAATAGGTAGGTAGTTGGATTCCATCACTGCTTCAATAGTGTGACATTTGTTACTTTCACATACCATTGACAACCTCATAACCACATTTATGAATCCTTCAAATTATGGGATAGAATTGCAGTGGCACTCTATGATACTGGTAAATCCTAATATCACCAGGGAAAATAACATTTTGTCCACACAGTGATCACATACTGCTAACATAACTGCAGTATGTCACATTTGGAGTGTGCATTCTACAGTTGTATGATTTTAATTGTGCATTTTGTACATTGTGTAAGTACATATGTAGATGCTGGAGTCCAGCTGTGGGTGTGTCCTTCACCCTTATACTGTGTATATGATGTGTAGCTGTACAGTGTTACTGTGCACTTCAAAGACATTTTAGCATAAATTTTCAGCTTATAAACAGTGATGATGTTATCCATTTAACTGTACACTGTCTGAGTTGCACCTCAACATGTTTGTGTGGATTTTGTGATTCAGGCAATGATGTTAGGTTTGTGATCTTGGGTAGCTGGTAAACCACAAGGTACCACCAACCACTGATGAGAACCAAGGAAAAAGCCAAATATACGCCAATGATAAGATACTTGAAAACATTCAAGTATGAAAAATAAAATGACAATCGCAGTGAAAGAAATGAAATGTTTATTCACAATTAGACTGAGTGCTTTCTTTCAGTAACTGGAACATCATCAGAATCTAAATCAGTCCCTACATCATTTCCTTTTGTACAATTAATTTAAAGTCCTAACAGCTGTTGTTAATGCAAAAAAATAAAAATCAATTAATACAACTCTAAAATAATTTTTCATTGTACCAACATAATTTGTTAAAACTGAAATTTAAAAATGGAAAATAATAAAATTTAAGACATGTTTATTTAAAATTTTCTAGAAACCTTCATGAAAAATCCTAAAAAAATTAACACAATGCAATTAACACGTAACCAATAATGTAAATATGAAATGTGCACAAATCTGCTCTAAAACTTAAATTGATATCTGTGTTACAAACTTATTGCATTCCTTTTCAATATAGGGTAAATGGATGTCATGTCATTAAGACCAGGGGGTTAATGTTGTTTAATAACAACTGCCCCTTGAATTCACATATCACAATGTAGTTCTCCCAGTCCCCCCCCAAAGGTCCACAGCGATGTTTGATACTATACCAAAATTGTATTTGCATTGTCTGGTACATTTAAGTCGGAGTTTGTAAAGTGCATTATTTGTGTTGATTTTTCTCATGTCTTAGAGGTGTTCATATATCATTTTATTGAGTGCTCATTCTGTTTAACCTATATAGAAACTGTCACAGCCCAAGCATAATGCTAAGTATATGATACCTGCTGTTTTGCAGTTACCATTAATGAATGTGATCTTGCAATCATGACCATTCTCAAGAATTATTTGCTTTTCACTGATGATGTATGAACTTAAATTGCAGGCCCCACATTTTGTGGTACCTCTGTTTTGCCCAGGCCTATCTGGCTGTGTGTTATAACTTTCAGAAATTTATTTCAAATTGTGTGCTGTTTTGGAAACAAAAACTGGCTCAGCCGCTAGAATGTTATAAAGTGGGGTGTTCCATTTAATAAGAGACCCGTTTTTTTAATGTTTTTAACCTTAGAGGTTATGTGGTTATATTTTAATATCAAAGCTCTGTTATAATCTTTACCCAATTTAGTGTATGTACCCATTGTACATGTATGTGTACTTGAAGTGTTATTTGAAATCCATCCATTACTGCTCAGAGTATGTTGTGTCTGTGTTATTATGGCTGTACATGTCACTAACACTGTTGTCAAGGTCTTTGGCTTTGCAGACATACAGATGTTGATCCCTCTTAGTAAGAGCAATGGCAATGATGTATCACATACCAATAATTTTATTTATTGAAATGATGACATTGGCTTCCATGTTCCTCCCATAGCATATATGGAAAGTGTTATCCTCTGCCATGGGGGAATGAGTCAACATGCTTTCTGTTGTAGACCCACTACAGCAATTACAGGCACACATATCTCTTGCAGAAAGAATATGATGTAATTTCTTCACATAACCACATATGTCACCCTTGTAGTAATATTTCTCCTGTGGTGCATTCATCCTTGGAAATATCCATTTATTGTCTGCTATCAAATGCCCTTGTGTTCAACATTTAATATCATTGCCTGTTAGCATTGTCAGGCCTTATACTGTAAAGCATGACTGATGTACCACTGTGATAATGTGTAGCCAATGACATTGTGATAGACTTCCATGATCCCTTTCGTCTCGGAGATTGTTTACCACACATACAGATGATGTAGAAATTTAGCATACGTGAATCCTCACACTAATTTTAAGACTTCCACTGTGGATATTGTGGTTTATCCAGATTTCATTTGTCAGTAGAGTGACATTGCTACCTGTTCAATTCTTAACAGGGGCAACATTATATGACTGTACTGCTGTTACACAAACACCATAGTATCTAGTTATTGCTATCCATTTTTATGTTGGACAGTGAGATATCATCACAGGTTGTGATTGCATGGCACTGAAATGTTTATTTTGGGCATGTTATGCTGAGAATGCTCCTGTGGCATTTGCATTGAGCATTGGCATTTAAAGCATACCTACACTGAAATACTGGTTTTCACTTCTGGGACAGTGTGTGTGTCCTACATGATGGCAATAGCTTTTTTTGTCAATGCTCAATGTTGTGTGGACAGTAAAATGTGCAGCTCATTTCTGGCATTCTGACTTGTTCATATGATACCCATACTTCCTGTGTTGAACCACATTCAAATCAGTTATTTGTGACAGCCTCCATTACTATCCAATGTGGCATATGCACTCAATATAGGGGTTTGGGAGCACCTTCTTTAATGAGCAGGGGTTTGAAGCTGGTAACATCTGTCTGTCAGGCTACAGTAGTATACACACACTCTTAGGCCAGTTTTTTCATGCATTGCCATACCAGGTAAGTCATCAGTACACCTCATAAGGTATGATAGTGCTGTATGCTCTTAAGGCGTGTTCGAGTGTTCTTCCTTAAGTGACTGATATCCATATGTCTGTGGTACCCATGATTGTTATACATCTCTCTGATATTTGCTTGGGAATGTTTTCTGAAAATACATGATGCAAATGTTTTTTTTTTAGGCCATTCCTTGCTCAGATGCATTACCTATTCACAAGACACTGCAATTGTTTCTTTCACAACATACAGCTTACTAGCAGATGTATGATTCTATAAACATACCTAACTGTATGGAATGCAAGATGACCATCAGGAGAGGTGACTGGACCTTTGTTACAACTTTCTGAACCCTGGGATCATATGTGAGCATGCTCAGTATTAGTATGTCAGACATGTTTGCAAATCACCCGTGGCAAAACTGGACACCTGACATGCCATCCACTCAGTCTTGACATCGGTCTCTTATGCATGATGCTTGTTACTGGACTGCCATGTATCATTTATATAAACATACAATACCCGCCTGTCTATTACATTATCATAGGTGATGAAACCCTTTCCTATTAGTGACATTGTCATTTCTTTGCATAAGCATCCCCATTTCTGAGTTATCTGACATTACAGTTGTAAGGTCCTTTAATTCTTGTGTATGCATGGTATGATGGATAATATATTGGTGCTGTCAGATTTCAAACATCAATTCCCTGTATATACATTCTTATATGCTATGACCGCATTCTGTGCATTCATCCCTTAATGTATCTTTCATCCTTGCAAACAGTTGTCTCATGTCAACCATTTAATTTACATGTATATCACAGCTACACTCCTTTTTGTTGCAAGGTATCTTTATATCCTTATCCACTTCCTTTATCAGCATTTCTATTATTATTTATGTGTGTACCTCCAGGAGTGACATTCACAGTAATTTTTATTACATCAGTCTTGCAGGTTTTATGTTCAAAATGCTTTTATACACTTTCATCACATTTGTCTGTGAGATATGAGTGCATTTTAAATAACCCCCCACAACATTGCTAAATTAACATAGCAGGGTTTTTTTTGTAACAATTCCCCCATTTCACTTCCCCTCATTCTGCACTGTTTCCCTGTACTTGTGCTTCATATGTGTGGGCTACAGCTCATGCTCATATCTGAGCCCTACCTATATGTCATCCATTTTGTTTACATTGTGTTTTGCTGCTTGCAAGCACCAGGCCACAAACTCTACTGCTGAACATGGAAAGGTGCTTGCATCCTGGTAGGTGCAATGAGCAGCATACATATTTGATTAGCACTGCTGCTCATCTTACTAATAAGCTTTGCACCTCCACTTCCAAATGAACAATGTACTCATAACTAACATAGACAGCTAAAAATCTAAACCCCATGAAACATAGAATCCAAAACCTGCATTCCTCTGTGCAAATATATACCTCAGTAATATCCCCCCTTGGCTGTACAACATTGAGCTCCCCTTTAGTTTCCTTGCTACATGTTTACTAACCATGTAGATTTAGGGCTGTAAGCATGGCGAACATGTAAATGAGGTCAAAACACATTAGAATTGCAAAATCCCCAACACTTGTAACCATGTAGGGATGCACACTTTGTGTAGGCACTTTCACAGTGTTCATGTTGAATGCATGGCAACAGTGAATGATGATATCAGTTGGGGTGCTGGGTTACACTTACAGAGGTACACATGTAGGTCTGTGAAGTGTAGAAGTGCATGTAAGTAGTTTACAATCCACAAGTTCTATGTCATCCTCTTTATTGTTTGTTAAAATGTATCATATCTGTCCACATTGTTAAATTTTATTTTTTAACTTTTGTCCTTGTTTGCAAGATGAGGTGCTTAGAGCAACCATGGGTAATGGAGAAATAAACGGCAGGTTTCTTGGTGCTTGGCACATTGCTATTCCTTTGGCAGCATGTATATTTGCAGGACTAGAGTATAGAAAGTCCTGGGTTCTACTACAGAGTCTGCAATCTTTCCTCCACGTTTTGTGCTGCAAATTTGTGTGATATCACAGGTATGGACAAAATTAATAAGATCCCTTTTGTTCACCTTACTTTAGCACTGATGCACGCAGTGGTGCATAGGTGCATATTATGCACTAATGGGCACCAATGGAGCTGATATATTCAATAAAGTAGCAGATGTTTTTCATAGGTACTAATTACACCATAAGCAGATAATTTGTACTATGGTGGAGCCAAGCTAAAAAGCATCCATGTAGCCTACATTCTGTTTTATTCCTGCATACTTCAATACCATAGAAGCAGAGGCAAGGAAATTCTAGGCTTGAGATAAAATTGTCTCAACTGCTTAAGTCCTGAACTTAGAATGTATTCTTTAATAATATTATGGCATATCCTTCTATATCTTAACTTGGTGCAGTAATGAAATAAATAGTGGTGGATTTGTACAAAAAGTACCTTAACATGTGACAGCAGACACTTATTTTACTTATATGTGTCCATTACAAAGGTTTTCTTCCTTGTTCCCCTAGTTTTTATTACACTTTTGACATGCTGTGCTACATAGTGCAAACAGTGTAAGCAGGAAAAGGCTATATTTATCTAGTTTGAACAAAGTGCAGCAGGCCACCTACTTAGCAAATGGTCAAAATTAGTAACTGGATGCATTCAATTAATGCTCTTGGCCATTCATTGTAAAATCTCAGGATGGAGTACATATGGTACTGGGTTGTGATACAGAGTGTTCAACTTTTGTTTTACTGCTCTGATATTGCAGTTTACAGAAATGAAGTGTAACATAAACAACTGTTTCCTCAGCATTCTTGTGGCAACAGGTGTAAGTGTAGGACTGCCATACACATGGTCCCATGCTGGAGTACACTATACTCTATACAGTATTAATTTTTTTGACTTTAGCAATGCAGCTCACATTTGCGCAATACTTGCCTACACTCAAACAGGTATAACTCGTATGCTTTTGCACTTTGTTAAACATCAGACAAATCTTCTGCCCCCTGCGTTTTGGAACTGTATACATAATGCTTTCTTACTGATGTTGATTATCCATTTCTTTTGTATGACATAAAACTACATGTGGAAACATTGCAAATTCAAAGCACATTCTATGACTACCTCATATATTCACAATACATACATATGTTATCCCCCTGAAGCAATACAACCCTGGGGGCTCAGTATTTGTTACACACATATATCAACCACACTACAAACTGTAATATATAATATTGTGTGCTCCCTCATGGACAGAGCCAGTGGGTGGTACTGGAAACCTTGCTGTGCTAAACTCAAACATCCAACTTTGCTCAATAACGGTACTTGTGTTTTTTCACAGCTAGGCTTCTACACACCTAGGACACACTCTACAGTTAGGCTACTGGCCTCATATGAACCTATGAATCTATGTGCCTATGCAGGCCTCCCAACCTATTGTCCCCTACATGGCCTGTTGATGTCACCTATCATAGGTTCATCTGCAGCCATGTAAAAGTCATACTTGTGCCATAGTGCTTGCATAATTCACTGAGTTCTAAGGTCTGTGTACTTAGAAAGGAAGGGGTTTTGTTCTCACTGCAGTCAATTCTATATGGATCTCTGTGAGCGTCCAGCCAAAAGAGAAAGTATGTATCCTGCAGTTAATGCCCTAATCCCATAAATTGATAGTATTTTCATACTGCACCTGCCTACACATCCATTTCAGGCAGGCCTCCCACCTTCTTCTCTCCAACATGCACTTCTGATAATATCCACTCTAATTTGATCTGCAGCAATGTAGATGTCAGACTTGTACTGTGGCACTTCCGTAGAGCACTGTGCCCTATAGTCTATATACCTTAAGTAGGGGTTCTATTGTCACTGCAGTCAAGTGTTTGTGTGTGTGTGTGTGTGTGTGTGTGTGTGTGTGTGTGTGTGTGTGTGTCTACTCAGCAGAGTAGATGTGCTATCCTACCGTTACCTCTCTAGTGGCATAGCTTGCAAGTATTTTGATACCTGCACCTGCCTAAACATCCATTTCAAACAGGCCTCCCACCTTCTTCTCTCCAACATGTGCTACTGATGTCACTAACTATAAGTTGACCTGCAAAAACGTAAAAGCCAGACATGTGCTGTGGTGCTTGCATAGAGTACTGTGTCCTATAGTCTATGTACTTAGATAGGTAGGGGTTCTGTTCTCACACTGCAGTTAACTGGTGTTCTCACTGCAATAAACTGTGTGTGTGTGTATATATATCTTTACTCAGAAGAATATACATGCTATCCTACACTTACTTCTCCAATGGCATGGCTTTCTAGTCTTTTGATACTTAAACAAGCCTACACATCCATTTCAGGAAGGCTTCCTAACCTCTTGTCTTCCACATGTCCTACTGATGTCATCCACTATAAGCTGACCTGCAGACATGTGAAAGTCATGCATGTGCAGTGGTGCTTGTGTGTAGTATTGTGTTCTGTAGTACTTAGATAGGTAGAGGTTCAATTCTCACTGTTGTCAGTTGGGTGACTGTGTGTGAGCTGTTACTTGACATTACAGAGAACCTTTTACACTAGTATGTTGGACACTGTTATCATCATGTGCTCAACAGACAATGCTGATTTAATCAGCTATATCAGATTATTGCTTATGCAGCCATCTCACTGGGGCAAGATCAGATATTGGCCTGGAGCCCAGGCAGATGTCACCTTAGGTTCATAAGAGGTTACTAGGCTATTGGCCTTCAGGCTTTTATAAGCATAGCCATGTTATACCATTTTTCCCTGATTGACCAAGTTGTATGGTCTATATTTGCATTTGTATGATCAGAACTGACTGCCCTTATCCAAGAGGGACATGCGGACACACCCAGGGTAAATTTACAGTCTCCCATCCAGTTGTCTAAGTTACACTTAAATAGAGTCATTGAGAAGCTCTTCTGTTTTGGGAGTTTGTTCCAGAGGAGTGGCAATCTCTGGGAGACATATCTGTCTCTCCAGCATGTCCTGTTAATGTTTCAAGCTAGATTACAATCCCTAGAGTGAGTGAATCTTGTCCCACATGACTTGTGGATGTGCAGAATTTCCATTAGGTCAGGGTCTAATACTGTTATGTAGGCCTGGCACATGTCGCCTCTCAGTAGCCTATATGATACAAAGTACAGTGACAGGGCCTTCAGTCTGTCCAAGGAGGTCATGTGCTGCAGGTCCTGAATTTCCTTGGTGAGAAACCTCTGAGGTCTCTCCAGCTGCTGCAGTGTCTGCTGAGGTGCATACAGGAAGGAATGTTGTTCTCTATAAGTGATATGATGAGGGTATGATGAGGGATGAGTACATGGGGAGTTATAACTCTGGAGTTGATGCCCTTACTTATAAGATGTACAACACAGAAGGCCTCCCTTACTATTGTGGACTCGTGGTGATCAAAGTTAAGGTTGCTATCAACCTGTGCTCCCAAATATCTCACCACAGGCTTTCAGCTAAGGGGGTACTGTCAATATTGTAATGTGCAGGGACTTCTCCTTTTCTGAAAAGGATGATAACACATTATTTTAAGTTTATTATGACTCCATGGCATTGGCACCTATCATTTGTCTGTGTAAGTATATCAACATTGTTGGGGGACTCAATAATTGCACCCAGTTTGCAGTCGTCAGTGAACATGGCAAGCCACAAGCCATCTATTTCCCCTGGGCTTCTGAGAAATACATTCCAAACAGTGAGGGCCTAGCACAGATCCTTGTGGTAATCCACTGGTAACTGGTCTGCTGCTAGAGGTGGAATCCCCAACTTTGAATGTATGTGTTCTGTCGGTGATCCAGTTACCCATCTAGAGACATATGGGTTAATTCCCAGCTGTGTGATCTCAATGATACCTGAATGGGGATTGTTTCAAAAGTCTTGGCTAGGTCAGGATAGGCTGTATGTAGTGTGTTGCCTTCATCCAGGGCTTTGGTGAAATTCTTAAAGAAATTCACCAGTTTTAATAAGGATGATCATAGGTTCATAGGCCGGTACTAGGCTATTGGCCCTAGGGCCTATACAAGCCTAGCCATAACAATTCCCTGGCTATTACTTCCCTGGTCCCCTTTCTAACAGGGCAATTGACGTGATCCCTGGGGTGAATTTTCAATCTGCCATCCAATCGTCAAGGTTCTTTTTGATGAGGGCCAAAGAGACACTTAACTTGACATGTATGGGCAGTCTATTCCAGAGTATGTGGAGTCTATGGGTCAGGAACCTATCCCTCCAGCATGTTTTGTTCATTGTGGTGACCAGGTTTAGATCCCTGGAGTGTGTGGCTCTGAGGGATTGGGATTTCTTTAAGTTTAGCATGTCCAACAGCTCTGAGTTTGAGATGGCCTTGTATGTTAAGCAGAGATTGCTTCTAAGCAGGTGATATGTGACAGAGTATAGCTGGAGTTTTTTTAGATGGTCAGCATAGGGCATCTGCTGTAGGCTTGTCATTCTTTTAGTGAGGTATTTCTGTGGCCTTTTCATTTGTTGCAGATGTCTTGTGAGGTACATATAAATGAGGTGTTGTACTCTACAATGGGTCTAACGAGGGATAAGTACAGTGGGACAATGACCTCCTTTTTTCTGGATGAAAAGCCCTTAATGATGAGGTGTGCCATATAGAAGGATTTCCTGACTGTTGTGGTGATGTGGTTATCAAAGGTGAGACCACTGTCCACTTGTGTTCCTAAGTCCCTTATCCAACTTTTAGTGTTTAGTGTACTGCCACTTATGTGGTAATTCACAGGTACATGTTTTTTTCCCAAAGGGGATAACCATAAATTTCTTGGCATTGAGCCTGAGCCCATGGCTCTGGCACCAACAATCTGTTTCTGTAAGGCCCTTTTGTAGAATATCCACATCATTTGGGGATTCAATAATGGCTCCCAGTTTGCAGTCATTTGTGAACTTTGTTAGCCAGAGTCCCTTACTGCTGGCCTGTACTTCAGAGAAGTAGATGCCAAACAAGAGCAGTCCCAGACTGAACCTTGATATACTCCACTTGTTACTTGTCTGGAGCTGGATTTTGAGTCAGCTACTTTTACAGTGTGGGTTCTGTCAGTAAGCCAGTTGGCAACCCATCGAGTGACGTAGGGATTAATGCCCAACTTAGTAAGTTTATCTATGATTCCAGAGTGGGGGATGGTGTCAAAGGCCTTGACAAGGTCCAGATAGGTTGTGTGGACCGCCTTGCCCTCATCCACGGGTCTGGATACTGATTCAAAGAAGTCAATCAGGTTGACGAGACAAGATCGGCCATTTACAAAACCAAACTGGGTGGGTTCCAGTGTTTGAAGGTGCCACTGTCTTTGTTTATAAGTTCCATTATAATGCGTTCCATGGCTTTGCAGATCAGGCTCATCAGACTGATGGGACGATAATTTCCGGGATCCAAGATGGATCCCCCCCTTGTGGAGTGGGATAACTGTAGCTGTACACCAGTCATTGGGCATGACGCCTAAGGTGAGGCTATGATTAAACATGACACTTAGGTGAGGTGCCAGTTCATTTTGTAGTTCATATAGTACACAGCCCGGGATGTTGTCTGGTCCCATGGATGCTGTATTCTTAGCTTTGGAGAGTGCATTTTTACCTGTGTGGCTGTGATTACCAGAATTTGGAAATCTTTTGGTATTGAGCTGGGCTCTTTAGAGGGTGAGGGGGGGGTGAAGTTGGGACTGAATCAATCTGCCAGGATATTGGCAATATCCTTGGGATCAGTATATTTAATGGAATTCTGTTGTAGCTCAGAACAGATCTAAGCATTGCCATTTAGATTGTTGACATAACTATAGAATGCCTTGTGGTTGTCCTTGGAATCTTTGGTGATTTTATTTTCATAACTAGCTTTGTAGGATTTTATGAGGGATCTCAGCTTTTTACTGAGGCTAGTAAGGGAGTATTTTGCATCCTGGGATTTTCCTCTTTTCTGCAACAGTTTCTTCCTTCTGTTGTATAGTTTGTTTATGGCAGGGCACCACTAGATTGGCTTCTTTTTTTGGAGAAGAGCATCTTGGTGCTATTTGGAATGGCACGATTCATGCATGAGTGGATGTGCTCGTACAATGCCTTAGTGTAGGATTCAGCAGTGGAACTTTCAGTTCCCGTCTGCATGGGTGTCATGAAGTTTGCCACTTCTGACTTAAGTAGCATGAAGTTGGCTTTGGAGAAGTTTTTTATGGAGATTTCCCTACGGGGGGTGGGGGTGGGATGTGGACATCAAGGGTGATTAGCTTATGGTCAGACCTGACCAACGAAGGGGTGACCACTGGCATGGAGCATCAATCTCCCATGTCAGTAATGACCAGGTCTAGGATATTTGAGCCCCTGTTGGGACTGTGGATTAGTTGATCCAGGGCATTGGAATTTATGAATTCCAAGAACCGTTGGGCTAAGGTGTTGGTGCCCAAATAGTTTTCCCAATTAATGGCAGGGTAGTTGAAATCACCCAGTATTTGGGTGTTTGATTGTATCTTAATATTTTCCAGTATGTTTAGAAAGGTGTAGTGAGAATCTTGGGGCATGGTGAGGGATCTGTAGCAAGCTACAATTTGGATTGCAGTCTTACATAGTATTAGTTGTACCTGTAGAATTTCAGATGCATTGTGTTGGGCAACTAGCCTGGAGGTGTGAATATCCTTGGTGAATATGGACACTTCTCCACCTTTAGTGTTTCGGTCCTGGTTTGGTGGCCAAAAAGTGTGGTAAGAGTTGTAGCCCAGTATTGCATGGGTGCTCTCTGGAGTCTTGAACCAAGTCTCAGTTACTGCACAGATATTGATGTTCTCCATTTTTAGAAGTGCCTCAAGAGAGTGCATTTTGAGGTTTAGACTTCTAGCATTGAGTAGCATTACCTTCAGATTTTGCATGCTTATATCTGCTACGGTGGTGGTTTTGTCCTTTGAGCCTGCCTAAAAAAGGCACTATAGGGGTGGCAAGAGCCTTAGCCAGTAACCTGAATCCCAGGGATGACAGGTGCAGACCATCTCTGGCAAAGCATCGTGGTCTGTCGATCATGTCATCCCAGGAAGACAGATACTGGCTCCCCTTTGAATGGCACCAGAAACTTAGCCAATTGTTGAAGTCAATCATTTTGCCCTTATACTGTGGTATCATTCTGGGTGAAGGCAGGATGCTACTCAGGTCTAGGGTCATACCTGCCTGGGCCACATGATATGAGAGCTCTTCCATGTCTCTTTTCATGTAGTCCAAGGAGGTACAACTCAAGTTATTCACTCCAACATGGACAATGACAGAGTCATATTTGTACTTGTTGTGGAGTGACTTGAGTGCATGTGTGATGTGGCAGATCCTGGCACCCGACAGGCAGCAGAGTGTAATCTTCTCCTTGTTTAGCCTGGTGAGTGGGACATCAGTGTGCCTGACTATAGAGTCACCTATGACTAAAGTGTTGGGCATGTTGTCTTGCCTTAGGGGCTGTTGTTGGGTGGCACACTGGTGTTGTGAGCTATGTGACACTTTGGTTATGATTGGTGTTTGTTTGCGTTTCAGCTTCGGAGGTCCTTGTTGCTTGGGCAGGTTGATGTTAAGGGCCTCCGCATATGTGGGTTTAGTGTTACTATGTATGGATGTTCGAGGCATGAGTTTTGAAGGGCTATGTGTTGCTTGAGGTGTAGTGCAGGTGTTAACCTTCTCCTCTTGACTGTCTAGCACAATCTTGGGTGGAGAGAGCTTTGCTTCCAGTTTGGCTATGTAAGTGCATCTCTCGCAGGTTGTAGTGTTGGGTGGTAGGAGGAGAGGGTTGTCTGTGCAGATGAAGCAATTGCTGCATTGCCCTAGTATGCCCAGATTCACCAGGTGGACAGGAGAAATCACCGGAAGCTGACCGTTGGACATGCCTGGTTCAGTGTTTCTTTTGTAAAGTACAAGAGCTGTTTTCCCTTACCTTGGCAAGGTACTTTGCAATTATAGGCTGTTTAGAGCCTACGATTAATTTCTCCTTATTAACAAGGAGAGTCGAGTGCTTGTATCAGTTTAAGGCCTCCTAGTGCTTTCCAGCAGGTTTTATAGCAAGTGCTAGTCACAGGGATTCAGATTTTAGTGCTACTACTGACAAACCAGTTAGTTCTAAGGGAAAGTTTGAAGAGCAGACTTTCTGGCACCGGGATTAGTTTAAAGTGCTAGACTAATAGGCTAATAAAAGTGCAGGAGAGCAGAGAACTAGCAGATCTGAGGGAAAAATTTGAAGAGCACCGCTAGCATACAAAAAGTCCAGGATACAGCAAGTCTGTATCTGGGCTACAATTGTTCCAGGAAATGTAGGAAACAGTTTTTTGTTTTTTTTTTTTAGTGAAAGTGAAGAGGCAGAAGATAATGAGCTAATTCAATATGCAGAAGTTAAAGGAGTTGGTCTTTGCTAGGTTCTCTCTATTAACAGTAGAATGAGCTGATGTAATGTGAGTGAGCGGGAGTGTCCAGTATTTACTTAATACCAGAGGCGGGCAACTCAAAGCCACCAAGACAAAAAGACCAAAACAAGAACTGGGAGGGTGGGTGCGAAAAATAGTTGCACAGATTACAGAGATATTAAATAAAAGTGCAGACAAAAATGAGAATAAACTCTTATCTTTTCTCAATATTGCAGCTGGCAGTAGGTCAGTCTCTCTGCATCAGCCTGATCAACAGGTATATCTGATTTAAAACACAGGACAGAAACCAAACCAATTATTCAAACAATACAGATGCAGGAATACTGGCCAGATAAAACCAGTTCTGTAAACTTTCTGCCACTAAGAAAACAGACAAGGCCTCCAGACAAATGATTTCACTACAACTGAGATCAACACTTAGAGATAGACAGCTATATCACACAAGAAGAAGAATAAATACAGTTGTACAGATTGCAGAGATATTAAATCAAAATGCAGACAAAAAAATAAGAATAAACTCATCTTTTCTCAATATCACAGCTGTCAGTAGGTCAGTCTCTCTGCAGCAGCCTGAGCAACAGGTACATCTGATTTAAAACACAGGGCAGAAGCCAAACCAATTATCCAAACAATACAGATGCAGGAATACTTTGGCCAGAAAAAAAACAGTTCTGTAAACTTTCTGCCACTAAGAAAACAGACAAAGCCTCCAGACAAAGGATTTCACTACAACTGAGGTCAACACTAAGAGATATACAGCTATATCACACAAGAAGAAGAATAAATACAGTTGTACAGATTACAGAGATATTAAATCAAAATGCAGACAAAAAATGAGAATAAACTCTTATCTTTTTTCAATATCACAGCTGGCAGTAGGTCAGTCTCTCTGCAGCAGCCTGAGCAACAGGTATATCTGATTTAAAACAAAGGACAGAACCTAGCCTAGAAGATCTACCCTTAAAGAAGCCAGATTGTGTCAGGTCAAAAGTTTGAAGGTCACCTATGTCTTTGTCAATACATTCCATGATTATTCTCTCCATGGCCTTGCAGATAAGGCTGGTTAGGCTTATGGATCTATAGTTCCCAGTGTCGGTTGATGGACCCCTTTTGTACAATGGAATAACTGTAGCTGTTTTCCACTTTGCTGGGACAAAGCCAGTATTTACACTCTGGTCGAAGACAGTGCCAACTGGTTCCACTAGGTCCTGTTTCAGACCATTTAGTAGACAGGCTAGGATGTTATCTGGTCCCATAAAGGCTGTGTTTTTGGCTATGGAGAGTGTAGTTATGAACTGCTCCTTGGAGATACTAGGTAGAGGACTGGTGACATGTATGCTATGGGTTATGTCTGGTGTGGACAGGGGGGTAAAGTTTGCCTCAAATCTGCCTGCTATCAGGCTGATGATGTCCTCAGGGTCAGTATGAGTGGTACCATTCACTGTTAGTTCAGTACAAACTGACGTTTCTCTTTTAGATTTCTGATGTTGCTAAAGAATGCCTCTGGAATCAGCTTTGTCAAGGGCAGATTCTGCCTGTTTAACCTGGTGGATTTCTTCAAAAATGTGACAAGGGCTGCTGATGAAGGCAAATCTGTGCAGACAGCATACCTCGACTTGGTGAAGGCATTTGACACAATCCCACACTCAGGCACTACTGATAAACTTAGCAAACTGAATGCAAACCCCTTTGTTGTAAAGATGGGTTGCCAACTGGCTCACAGACCAGTCACATACTATCAAAGTGGGTGACTCCACATCAACCAGCAGACCTGTCACCAGCAGGGTGCCACAAGAGTCAGTGCTGGGTCCCTTACTATTTAGTATATACTTGTCAGATGTTCAGGCCAAAGCTAAGGGGCTGTGGCTGACGAAGTTTGCAGACAACTGCAATTGTGTGCAATTATTGAATCCCCAAATTATGTCAGTATACTTCAGGAGGGTCTTACCCAGAGCAACAACTGGTGTTTTAGTCACAGTCTCAAACTGAATGCAAAGAAATGCATCATCATTCCATTCAGAAAAAACAATGTCTCTACACATTATTAAATTAACAACAATACCCTATTTACCTATGAAGTAGTAAGAGGTCTTGGACCACAAGTAGACTGCGACCTTCACTTTGACCACCATGTGTCTACTGTATTAAGGAAGGCTTTCTGTGTAGCACACTTGATTAGCAAAGGCATCGCCTCTAGAGCAAAGAAGTTTATAACCCCTCTATACTTGTCACTAATCAGGTCCATAATTGAGTATAATGCCCCTTTTGGCATGTACCTCAAAAAGCACCTGCTGCAATTGGAGAGTCCTCAGAGTTTTCTAACTAAGAAGATCAAGGGACTCAAGCACGTGCCATACACAGACCGACTAAAGTCCCTGTCACTATACTTAGTATCATATACACGTCTTAGGTGATACTTATGCCTGGCTTACAGAGCAATCTTACACCCAAACCTAATGAATTTGCTGCACATTTGTAAATCAAACAGGATCAGAGTGACCCATTCCAGGTACCTAAATATGGCTTGAAACTTGAATAGGACATGCTAGAGGACAGATTTGTCTCCCAATGATTGCCACATCTTTAGAATAGGCTGTCAATTAACGTGAAGCAGAGCATCTCTATGACACTGTCCAAAAGGAACCTGGACAACTGGATGAGGCACAGTAAATTATTACCAGGGATAGCACCCACAACCCTCCTGGACATGGGCAGTCATTACTATATACAATCCTGGGTGTTGACTAGAGCATATATGGTATTACATTGGGATGAAACATCTGTTCTTGAAATGACCTCTGGGTCAATAGACTAGTGACTGCCTATGATTCTATGCTCCCGATTTTATTTAGCTAGGAATGTTAGTTTAGCTTCATACTTGGCTTTAGAGGACTTTACAAGTTAGCTAAGTTCCTTGTTCAAGCTGTGGAGGGTGTCCTTCCTCTGCTGAGTCAGTTCCCTCGTTTTCTTAGACATTACTTTCTTCTACTTATTGTATAACTGATTTATGCTTGATGCTCACCAGGTGGCTTGTTTTTTTTTTTTTTTGTGTTTTTTTTTGTGAGAACCTTGTTTTGATCAGTTCAGGTGCAGCTGACTCTATACATTTGTATAGGTGTTTATACAGCCCATTTGTGTAGATCTATGCATAGCAGTCATTGTTGACAGTGGTAGTAGGGAGTTTGCAACTATATATGGCTTTATGAGGCTATAGTTTGCTTTGCTGAAATGTTTCATCCTTTTTGCTCTTGAGGGGGGTGTCATTTATGAATCTGTAATTTGAACGAGACTGAATTCTGATCCGACATGCACAGGGAGGGCAACACACAGGGGTTAGTGCAGAGACTCTGTATGTTGGTGAGTACAAAGTCTAGGACATTCAAGCCCCTTCTGGTGATGCAGACTATCTGTTATAGAGAATTTGTACTAACAAAGTCCAGGAACCTTAGGGTGAGAGTGACTGTGTTCATACATATATGACTCCCAATTGATGGAAGGATAGTTGACATCACACATGACTAAGGTGTTTGGGTGTATAGTGAGTGACTTATGTAGGTCAAATTTGGCAGAGTGGTTCTCATGGTTCATGGTGGGGGACCTATAGCTAACAATGATATGGAAGGGGGTTTTACCTACAGTTAGTGGAACTTGGAGTAGCGCTATAGAGTCATTCAGTTTGACTAGTCTTGAGGTGTATTTTTCTTTAACGAAGATGTATACACCTCTGCCTTTGATTCTTTCACATCCATTTTGATGCCTAGAGTGACAAAAGAAGCTAAGCCAATTGTAGAAAGTCAGTCATGTTTTGTTTATATTGAGGCATCATCCTGGGTGAAGGTGGAATGCTCCTTAGGGCTAGAGACATACCTTCCTGGGACAGATAATCTGAGAGCTCAGTCATGTCTCTCTTCATATAGTACAGTGAGGTATTTCTCCAGTCATTCATTGCAACATGGACTTTGACAGAGTCATGAAGGTACTTGCTGAGAGATGAGTGCATGCGTAATCTGATGGATCCTGGCACCTGACAGGCATCTGACCTTAAACTTCTCCTTGTACAGCCTGGTGAGGAGGACATCTATGTGTCTCACACTATGGAATTGCTCGTGAGCAAGACATTTTGTTTTGAGGTGCTTTGCCTTAGGGGCTTATTGTTTGAGACACTGCTGTGTGTATTATTATGTGTAATGGATTCATTTGACTCTGCAGCACCTACAGTAGGTTTGCGCTTGGGAGGTGTCTGATCTTTAGGTAGGTTCCTGGTGATTACATCCATGTATGTGCGTTTATGTGCTGTGAGCTTGTTATGTGCAAGAGGTGAAATATGTGTGATGACAACATGTTTGACATCTGTTTTGTTGTTATGTGAGAGAATTGCTTCCAAATTCATAGTATAGATACAGCTCTTACATTTTATATTTGTTTAGCAGCAACTGGTTATCAGTATACATGAGGCAGTTGCTACATTGTCTCAGAATGCCCATGTCAATCTGGCTGCCTGGAGAAATGGTGGGAAACTGTCCAAACATTATGGAAGGGGTATACTGTAGTAATTAGTGGGCAGTGGGCATGCTGGACCAGGATTTGCTGTAAGACTAACAAAAATGTCTGTCCTATGGAGTTCTATGGGTAGAAAAATGTGTCAGTGCTTCACAGTGCACTTGCAAGGCAGCACTGCAAGACCTCAGCAGCTCCAGTAAACCAAGTGCAAACCCAGACAAATGCAACACTGGAATACAAGTGAAGTTAAACAATTTTAAAAAGTAAACAAAGGGAAAGGCCATGGCTGAATCTTGTTCTAGCAATACCCAACTCAGATGGGTTCTTGGCTGCACACTTCTGCCAAAAAGGTGCAGGGGGGCCTTCTTAATGTAAGAAGGCTGGTTTTATTACTCAAATGATACCAAACAGTCTAAATTCAGCAATCCTGAATCCTGCCTGCACTATAAAATACAGAGGTACAAGAAATCCAAAGTGCAGAAAATTGCAATCACAATAGGAAAAAAAAACAGTTTAAATAAAGCAGCATTTCAGTACAATACTCCAAGAAGAGTGTTGAGAACAAACCTTCTTAGTGAGGAATAAGTGATCTGGAACCCAAGTGTTTAAACCAGAACTAAGACACTTTCAGAATAGCAGGCACAATAAGCCTTCAACCAGCAATTCCCAGCTTAGACGGGTATAGGCTATCCTCTCCTGCCACAAGAGTCTACACCACAAACCTTCCTAATGTAAAATAACTGGTTTGGAAGCCAAGTGCTTAAACCATAACAAAGACATTTAGAACAACAGGCACAATAAGCATTCATCCAGCAATTCCCAGTTCAGAAATGTAGAGGCTACCATCTCATCCCACAAGAGTGTACACTAAAAACTTTCTTTAATGTAAGAGAACTGACCTTAAACCCAAGTACTTAAACCAAAAGTAAGAGACTTAGAATACCAATTACAATTTAATACCAGACAGATGACAGTGACATGTCTTTTAATCTACCCACATACAACATGTCATAGTTAGTAGGTTGTGTGTTATCATAGGTTCATATGTTGGTACTAGGCTATTGGCCCTAGGGCCTATACAAGCCTAGCCATAACAATTCTCTGGATGAGAAAGCCCTGTGGTCTGTCCAGCTGCTGCATGTGTTTGGTGAGGTTCATGCAAAAAAGAGGATTATACTGTATTACTGTTCTAATGAGTTTGGCTACAGTGCTGTCATACAATCCTGAGATCTGAATTCTGAATGTGATGGCATGTCTCATGATGTGTACCATATGTATGTACTGGAAAACAGTACATCTCTAAAACATTAAAGAGAAATGTTAGAAAGTAATGAGACACAGTGCAGTTCCTAACTTCACAACTCTTACAAGAGAATACACTAGAAAGTACTGACATGATGATGCTATCCACTGTATAATTTGGCAAGGCAAATATAAGTGACAGGTACAATTATCAGTTCAACAACACAAATGCAGATAGACTAGGCATTAATGTAGCTATACACCCTGTGCATCAGACACAAAGCTTTTGTATCACTGAATCCTAAAGAGAGAAAACAGGGATATGGCACAGTTATCATCACTTGCACAGGGTGGTGGGGGCAGGAGGCCTAGGCTGTCACAAAAGGTCAGTGAGTGTGTGTGTGTGAGGGAGACAGAGAAGCAGGCAGGCTGTGCATAAGTGTCTGTAGGGTCCTCCATGTGAAAGTGGTTTCTGAGAGTCTGTATGAGCACACAAGCTCAGTGCTAGCTTTACATCTTGTTATGTTGGGCAGGAATGAGCTATGCATGCTAGAGGTGGCAGTTCATTGTTGTCACCCCTGATCATGAGAACTGTCTCTGCCATGAGTTGCATTGGCACCTCTACGCCCAAGGTCAGATGCAGTGCTACTACCTGAGCATGACTGATGTCTGCTGAATGTGCTCCCATCTCAGGAGTACCCAGGACCATGACCCCATGGCTTGCCATGTCTGGGTGTGGACAGCATGTTCACCAATGGACCAGTGGAATTATTGCCTCTACGGGTGCATGACCAATCACAGCCATGTTGGCTTTCAGCAGATGTTTGGCTGAACTATGTCCATGAGGATGCTGTTCCCCTCCCAGCAGACATTCTATCACAAACACTGCTTATTCCATAACAGACACTCTTTGGTCCATCATATACACTCCTCATTCCAACATGTCATTCATCCGATCCAGTGAATCAGCAACATGGTGGATGCAATGATGCATGTCAGACTGTGCCACATCCACAATCCTGAGCATTTGTCTGGAGTGCCTTTCTGAACATGCCTGTGCCTCCATGACAGCTCTAAACATACGTTGACTGACATAGGAAGGGACACCTACACCACCTGGAAGAAGGGCAGCAGGCCCCCTTTGAGCACCCCTCTCAACCCTCCTGCATGGCATATTGCCAACACTCTGGCTATAGCCAGAGTCAAGAGACAATGAAGCGGCAGTAGCTGCCCTTCCCTGCTGAATGTTCTTGTCCTCCACCTGTCCTATATTTGTGGGCTTAGTGGACTGGGTAGGCATAGGCTTACTGGTTGTGTCCCAGGAAAACAAAGAAGGTGGCTGGGTGTCAACCTCTGTGTCAGATTTAACCTCTGCACCCACTGACTGTGCCTCAGTTTCACCACCATCATCATCAGTGTCTGATGAGACACTGACATCAAGTAGCACATGACCCACACTCCCACTGTTATGATCACCTGTGATAAAAAGGGAGAAACATAGGCATATATTAATACATGAACTGCTATGGTGTAATATATGCTAAATAACTAACAGTGATGACACTTTTATAGACAGTACATCAATACACACAACAAGCCTAAAATAACACGTTATGATATTTATGTAAATTGGTCTGCAGAACTGAAATAAATTTGTCTTACTATCTGCAGGAGGCATACGTTGCTGAATTCCTGATGGTTCTGAAATACATTAAGCAAGAGGTAAGGGTAAAATCCTCACATTTAACAGTAAGACAGGGGGTACTACATGTACTCCTCTATATCTTCATGATGTGTACTGTACATTCAATAAGAATGTGTCTGACGACTCCAGACTAAGCTCATCACTGTACCAGTCTTCAATCTTCCCCAAAACAAAATACATCTGACACAGAACTATACAACAGTATTCAACTGGTCATATGACAAATCCTACCTGGAAGTTCTTCCAGGGACTGAGAAGCAGTGGCACATATGTCAATGGCATGTTGTGGTCCACTCAGTGGTGAGTTGTTCTGTTGTAGAAGATTTGCCAGGAATTCCTCACTGGGGGTGAGAGGTCATTCTGTTGCAGGCCCACTGCCAGTTACCCTCTGGTCTTGGGCAACAGCAGCTGCATGCCTCCATGTAGAGGTAATCATGTCAGTGGCCCTGTGGTGCACCTACTCATAAATCTGGCTGTGGCCAGCCATGGAATTTATGTTAGCAACAATCTGCTGCCATAGCCTCGGCATCTCTAGCATCTCTAGAATATTGGGACAACCCCTTCCCAAAAGCAAAGCCCCACATTGACGGAGCTCATCAACAAATATAGCATTCTTGGCTTCACTTGGCGGGGGGGGGGTGGTTGCCACCTCAGTGGCATTTTCTGTCCTAAAAGACAACAGAATTATAATACACATAAGTATCACATGACTACAAAGTACCTGTTACCAGACAAAATCAAGTTAAGGTAGGCAGTCAGTAGTTCAAACTGGAAAAAAATACAACACTCTACAGGTGTGAAATACTAACAACACACAGGATAGCTAACACGGAGAGTAGCAAGAGCAGCATATCCTTGTATGTGTCATTCTAGTAACTAAACTGTGTTCCCTCCTCAAATAACAGTCCATTCAAGTTTGAGACATAACAATAGCTTTTATTTGCTCCCCTCACCCACAAAAGAACAGCACATGAAACATCTTGCTAATAAAACACAGTTGAAATGCTAAACATGCTTTCAAAGGACCTATCCCTGAAACATTTGGACATATGTATCACAGAGCTTTCTATTTTCATGTATTGTCAATCATTTGTATCTCTGGAATGGCTTGACAACCATGGCCATGCCATTGGAACACTTCTAGCTAGTACATGCAGATAACAGCATAAAAGTCTTTGCTTCACATTATTCATTAATATATTCCAGCATATGCATTATGTAAGTAACAAAATGAGAGCATAATTGCCGAAGTTCAATACTCCTCTATTAAGATACCTTTGGAAATATTTTGCTTTTGTGAACATGTAGCAAGCATCCTCACCATCAGTTTGCCTAGCTACACATTTGCCTTTTTATAATGGAGTTGATTATTAATGGATTGTGTCTATCTTAGGCTGTGTTTCAGAGATGCTAATTACAGCATAAGCAGCTGAACTGCTTGCTAATTGATATGGTGGAGCTATTAAACAAGTTATAAAGCAACCATGTAGACTCCATGCTGTTTTTTCCTGTGGATTTCAAAAGTAGTAAGTAAACCAAAAAGCACTAAACAAACAAAACGACAAACCAGGTAAACCAAACAAAATGAGCTGCAGGAAACAGGAATCCAAGGCTGACGTATGTAGTGTAAAAATCTTAGATAATTATGCACCATAAATAAAACCTAACACAAAAGAAAAAATGTAACCTTAAGTGATTGAAAATACGGATAGACTTCACATTGAACCTATAAACTTAAAAACACCCCACCCGTATTATCTTTTCAGCGAGAAGTTCTTTAAAATACAACTAATAGACACTAATGTGTCTATTAGTTGTATTTTAAAGAACTTCTCGCTGAAAAGATAATAAGGGTGGGTTGTTTTTAAGTTTATAGGTTCAATGTGTCTATTAGTTGTATTTTAAAGAACTTCTCGCTGAAAAGATAATACGGGTGGGTTGTTTTTAAGTTTATAGGTTCAATGTGAAGTCTATCCAGATTTTCAATCACTTAAGGTTACATTTTTTCTTTTGTGTTAGGTTTTATTTATGGTGCATAATGATCTAAGATTTTTACACTACATATCTTTTAAGATGAAAGTATTTAGTTTGATTGTTGGTGTCAGTAGCATGAACATACCCCTTTAATGGGGTTATGTGATTTGCCAGTTTGAAAGTATTTAATTAGCATAATTAATTCACATATAAATGCAGTTAAAAATTTTTAACCTTTTTGTCTGAAGAAGGAGTGCCATTGAGCCCTCCGAAAGCGTTTACTTACTTTATTAAATTTTATTCTACATCGTCAGCCTTGGATTCGTGTTTCCTGGAGCTCATTTTGTTTGGTTTACCTGATTTCAAAAGTGGTGGAGTACACACACAGAAAGTCTTCCTAGACAGAATGTTAGGAGCTGGTGCTGCTTGACTCCATTTTTGTAACTACAGGCTGCAGTTAATGTTGCTGCTGCTTCCAATACGCCTAGGCTGAGATGGAGAAGAGCTTTCAGGCCACATTTAACTTATCACAACATGCACAATGTGGACATTGTAGAGGACTACAAGGTGGACAGGGACACAATGCAGGAACCCTGTGACCTCTGGCAGCCTTAACTCAGAGCCACAGCCTTTATCTTCCTATTTATTGGCTGTGTACTGCTTGCATCACAGTCAGCCCTGAACTAACACTGTGGCAACTGTTGCATTTACAAGGCAAGTCCTGAACATGTACTGTATTGTATAATAATATTATGACATATCCTTGCATTTCATCACTTGGTATAGTAAACAACTACAAGGTGGGAGATTTATACAGAAATTAATGTAACATGTGACAGCAGAGAGTTATTTGACTTGTCTGTGTTCACTAGCAAGTAGTAAGCCTCAGGCCTCAAAGATTCAGACATTGATACCTCCCCAAAGTACTGATGATCGCTGCATGCCCTCAGTTTAGCACCATACATTTGTAATGGGAAATCATAACAAAGATAAGTTAGAAACTAATGGGACACATAACAGTTACTGGCTTCACCACCCTCACAAGATCAGAAAGGCAGGATGCCAAACAAGAATAAAAAGAACAACATATCCTTGTTTGTGCTATAGCAGTAGCTCAACCTGGGTCCACCCAACTTGAAAGAACATTATACCCCTGCATGTACCATGACAGAAACCCACCTTTACTCCCCACCCCTAAACCAGCAGTCTATGCTTGTTTTTGTCATCCAACCTGCTCTTCATTTCATGGCAACTGCATATCACATTGTTCCCAGTTAATATCCTCACACATTTTAAGGTAAATGATGCAGACTAGCTAACAGACTGCATATCTCTGAGTACTGGTCACAAAAACTGATGAATGACCAAGAAACACTGAAAGGTAGGACACAGCTATATATCTGCAAGGAATAATCATAACAAGTTGTGTGATTGCTAAGTGCACGACATCCAAATATATTACATAGAATACATTTACAAATAACAGGTCATGCCTTGATATCAGTGTACATTCAGTTGCCCTTGGTTGTGTGAGGAATTGCATCATGTACTTGCTGCCAAGCTGTTTGTATGGCAAAGATGGATAAGTCCCCCTCCTGTTTTCTGATGGTGCATTGCAGGGTGATTTGGGATCCAGAACTATGTAGTCATATCTCATATGTACTAACATTTTCTACTGTGTATGTCAAAGATTGATTTTTCTCATTTCAACTAATTCTCCACTGTTTATACTTTTTTGAGGGGGCACTGTTTGCACGGTGTGCCACTTATAACAAACAGCTATGGATATGCGCACCTTGTTTGTGCATAGACAGTCAGTGCATAAACTGGAAGAATGTGACACCCAGGTAGCAGACAGGACCCAGATAGCCGCAAACATATACCTGATATATTCAATGAATACAACTGGCAATCACGCAAACACATTTCCCAAATGTGTTTGAAGGATCGTAAGTGATGTGCAACACTTTCAAATGTTGCAAAACCAGAAAGTGTACATTCCCAGTAAGAGAGATACCTGCAATTGGTGGGAAACATCATTCTACATTAGTCTTGATCTGTGCTAACCATGGCAGGCATTCCTGAAAAGGTTTTGAAATTCTGTGCCCAAAGATGGGGTGTCCAGGAGATGTAAGTGTTTGTTGGATTCCTACTGAGTGAACTTAGGCCCATGCTTTTGCAGAGGGACTATTGTTGCTCAGATTACAAGGCAGAGGCATGGAATAATCTGGCCTGGGCTCTGACCAGTTCTACTGGTATTCCCCACACTGTTGAACAATGCAGGAATCACTACAGACCTCAGGATGAAGAAGAGGGATACCCTTGACCTTTGTTTCAAGGAATGTAGGACTGGGGGCACTCCACAAATGTATAAGTGTTAGTTATAGAGACTACTTATCAGAGTTAAAAGCTGGATATAGTCAAGATTGATATACTTAATGGTATTCTGTTCTATTCTGTTTTGCCACAGCTGTCACAGACTGAGAACTTAATGTGACCCCCCCATGCCAGTAGGTTGGCACAGATGCAAGAAGCATGTGGTATGTACGCATCCGAACATTACTGTTATTTTAGCATTAAAAGTAAAGATACCTTTATTGGTTTATTATACAGTAGTATCAAACTGAGCATTCATTTTTCAACTGCAGTAGGAAAGTATGCATGCTTTAATCTGGAGGCCAAAACAACAGTTCACTATTACAGAGTAGTCATAGGTTGTCCCTTCAAAATCCTCACTTCCCAAATATACAATGCTGTTAAGTTTTCATTGATATTGCAATGAAATGTCGGAGCTCTAAAGCAATGACACTACTGTCCTGCTGTAAATTGTAATCAGTATAATTGGAACACACATATGTGCAATATATGCAAACATCAAGCATTGATTGATGCAGTTTGTAGTATATTGTGCATCTTTTAGGATCTGGGTAGTCTTAATTAATGAGGTATTTGTTAGGAGTTAGTATTCTTAAAAATAAAGGTAACAGAATATAGTCAAATAATTGTATCAATGCTTTGTATGTCACATATGAAGTTACTAATCTTCTCCATTTTCTTCTCTAATCCCAACCCTTTTATCTTTTTTTTTACTTTTTATTTTTTGTTTTTTTCCCATAGCACAGCAGGGTAGACCTGCCACATGGGATCCTCCTGCCCCCACTCCACCAGCTACAGCACTGCTGTTCAGCACATCTGGTGCACATCCTGGTAGCATCCCTTCTTCTACTGAATGCCTGGGTAAGGTAAGCTGGGTTGGTGAGGAAGCAATTGCAGACAGACAAGACAAACAAGACAAGAGACATGGATGTTAAAGGACACAAGAGGTCAGTGAATACCATGGATGAGAAGAGGGTGGGAAATCCAGGTCCCATGTATGTCAAGGTGGTTGACAGTGAGAATCTAGTCCTCAACCAGTGGACTGTCATCACTGTCACCTCACTGGGCTACTGGCTGCAGTGCGCAATGTCTGTATCTTCTATGTGTACTCTGAACAAGGATGGAGACCAGGCACTCTATCTGACATAGGCATGCACCCACATTGCAGTGCACAATCTTACACACCATCTCTGGCAGTTCCTGATGGGTGATAAACTTACCATCTCCGGCACTGTTCCTGGAGGCAGCCACAGGCATATCCCACCTATTTCACATCTTACTCTTACTGAGAGTGCACACATTTTGGTTTTGCAATGTTTGAAAACATTGCACATTGCTTGCCATCATGCAAACATAATAGGCAATGGTGCACACTAGTGAGCACCATGTTTTCATGATGCTAAAGGAATGTGCAACAGTGGCAAGCACTGTAATTTCAAGATTATTTAGTATACAGACACTTATGTAAATGCGCTAGTCTAATGAACCATGTCTATGGTTCCCCAACACTTACAGTTATTGCCACATGAAGGCTGAGATAACAGTTGTGTATGTTGCACTTAATTGCTATAATCTGCAATCTCACAACAATAAAACAAAATTTGCAAACCCTGTACTAGAACACTAGAGCATCTGCACTCTGCACTTTCACGTAAAACCTGCTGCCATGGGATTAATGACATGATATGCCCTATCTTATTAGTTATTGTAAAGTTCTCATTGTTAAACTGTTTGCATGATAGCCAATATTAATAATTGAATGCATCCAGTTTATGTTTGTGGCTGCCTGGGTCCTGTCTGCAACCTGGATGGTCCATTCCTCCAGTTTGTACACTGCTGCACTTCTCACAAACCAGGTGAGTACAGCTAAACATGTGTGTGCCAAACGGCGCATCATGCAAACACTGGCTTAAAAAAAAAAAATAATAACAGCTACAACACAAAAGGGAGACTGTCTAGAGTTTTGCAAAATGTCCGTATGTTTACATCATATTTCTGGGCTGTTCCTTGTAAAATGTAAATTGGTCTTTATTTTTGGCCGTTTGTTCCCCCATTAGTTTAGTGTTTGACCACATTTATTGCACTAAATGTTTGGGTGGTATGATCTACATTTAGTGTACAGGTTTTGCAATCAGCAACACTGGTATGAGCCATGGAACCTTGCTTATGAGAGCTGCGCATGATTAATATTCATGGCATGAAACTGATGATGAGCAGTATTGTGTACACAAAACACTCCATGTAGGCTCTGCGTGGAACCTACATGGAGTTTACTGAATCTGCAGAGTGTCTTTTTTCATAGTGAAAACAAATCCACTTTGAATGTGTTTTTATAAATTATGAAAAAGGTCCTCTTTTATTGGAAGAAAAGCAATGGTTATTATTATTATTATTATTATTATTATTATTATTATTATTATTTTGTGAATGCTGCTGGTTCATTTAATGTGTGGGTTTTTGTCAAAGTTTTGTACATTGAAGTGTTTGTGTTGTGGTTATTATATATCTTTTTCATAGTCCCTAAACACTGAAACAGAAAAAGCCAGTAGAGTGGCTGTATGTGACCAGGCTACCTATTGAAATGTGGCCCTCAAAATCCTGAGTGCTAACATGCCAAAAACAAAAGACTGAACATGCAGGATTCGAGTGACTGCTGAATATTACTGTTCTTCTTTAAACTTGTTTTTTTCAGGAGGCAAACCACCCCTTCACCCTCATTGATGTTGGGGGCAAGACCCCCCACACCAGAATTATATATACTTCCTCCAAGATCGTCATGCCTCACAGAAAAGGGAATATACCAAGAAATGGCCATCTTGTGCTTATTATATGCAAGCCCATTTTTTTTTTGTCATTTAGTTTCAGTATTTTGGGTCTCACTATAGCAGCCCCTAACCTTTTGAATGGTTACCATGTAACCATCTAGACTTCACATTGCAAGTCAAGTTGCTTTCTGAAGCTGACCATATTAATATCAGTTTCAACTGGCCTCAACTGTCTGAATATCCTTGAACCACTGCTATTTCAGATATATATTTCTTTATTTGTTTTTATTTAATATATGACTGCAGTAAATTAGAACCTTTTCTCATCACTAGAGAGAAAAGTTTATTTCAATGTTTCAGTACTTTTATATTAGAAATAAAAAATAACTATTGTAGTTTTTACAGTTTTCTCTTACTGTATTTTAGCTCATGGAACCATGTTAGAACATAGATTCCACATTCATTGAATACATTCTTGTACCTATTCAACTATGGAAAGACTTTTTAAATATGTCCAACAAATGACTTTGTATAATTCCTAAGGGCAGTTTATTCCATAATCAACTAATGAGCTGTTACTATGCTTCATTAAATTGCCCTTCAAATCTTGATCCTCAGGAGCAGTTCATATACGACTCAGGTACATCTGCCTGTCTTGGGGAAGTTCTGTATCATTTTCACATAGTAACAGTTGAAGCATTTTGTGGTCTATCACATGCTCAGATTTCCTCTTTTTCCCAGGAAGTACCTATTGAGCTATGTAAGGCTTGTAACATGCAACCTGAACTGCAGGTTGTGCAATAATTCGTTTTTTTTTTTCTGAATAGCTTGTTGTCTGTGTCCTAATTTAGGTGAGACGCCAGAATAACACATAGTAATACAGGTACAACTTCACTAATGGTTCATGGTTATGTATAATCGCCTTTCTTTTCCTTTAGATTCTGCTCCCCTCTACACAACCAGTAATGCTGTTGGCTTTCTGGGCCATGCTCTTTTTTGTATCTCCAGACCTTTGAATATGTTTAAATTACTTGTAAGCAGATTGATGTAAAATTCCATAAAGCTACTAGTCACAATAACCATTTGATTTTGCCAGTGTTCTGACAATATTAGCTGTTCTGCATTTTCAAAGTTTACAACAAATAAATAAAGTCAAATATCTAGACTATTTCTGACTCTATGGCATTTTGAGATATGCCCTGATTTTGACCTAGTTGACCGAATTTTCACTAGTGTCCCTTGTCACTGTGGCATTGTAGAGAAACTATCTGTTCCTTATAAGCCATACAAAGTGTGGCCACTAACTCATTTTCCCTATCAGCAGCCAAATTTAGTGACTGGCAGCATGGATGTACGATGGTCCTGTCCTACTGTTTCCCTGAATTCTAAACAACCACATATGGTTGCATGTTGAAGGGTATATTAATGTGAAACATTTTGACTAGTTGATCACATATTGTGTGAGATACTGATTTGCCTGTACATTTTAGGAAGCAGGTTTAGACAGTAATTGTGAAATAAGCATTTGTATGTAGAAAACTGTTGGCTGATTCTTCTTTCTATTTTCTGTTTTAGAAATTCAGAATGCTGTGTAAAAGAAATTACTCTGACTTAGCTAGTTAGGTCTCTTCACCTGGTCTGCACTCTTGTACAACTATGATATAGCTTCTCTAAAATACATTATACTCCATTGAACTAATTATGGCCTCAGATATACAGAAAGAATAAATATCTGGCCTAAAGTGGTATCCATAATACATCCCTTTACTATTTTATACTGTTCTTTCATTGTTCAGTATATAGCCCGGTTTGTCTCAAAGCAGTGTAAAAGTGATAGAGCAGCTCCCCATACATGACAGGGATATAGGCAGGGCAGAGAGATAAGTATGATTGGATTGAAGGCTGGCTTGCCCATCCCAGAAGCAGGGTGTTTTTCTTGTCTGGTTATGTCTAGTGGTGATGGTTGGTAGTTCCAGCCCAGGCAGACTAAGGTGAAGGAGAACAGCAGGTTAAACATAGATAATTACTAGATTAATGACCCTGGGGAGGGGGGTCTTTTTAAGCCTAACCATGCTTCCCAAATGTATCTGGGAAGTTTTGATACCCTAGGGTATTTTAAGGGGGATGTGGAAAATAGGCACGGGTCATGAGGCATTTACAGGCTGCCTCTATCTACCCGAGATATAGGAGTCAGACCAGGGTTAAACTGACAAGTCCCCATCCTCTGGTTCAAGTTATGCTTGAATTGGACTTCTGTTTCAAAACTAGGAATGCTAACCACTAGACAATAGGGGACTGTAGGGGGCATCCAGAGCAGAGTGTGCGAGCGGCATTGTTGGTTCACATGAATCTCACTAACATCACTGCACTTTGAATACAAGGGATAGACTGACCTATTAAACATAACTGGTACATGGACCATAGCCTTTGCTCATCTGCTTTCATTAATCTTTATTTTTCTCAACTCTGTATTCTCCTACCTCCATCCCACCTTAAATTTCAAAATGGCTTTAATATCTCAGAACTATGTGTTACTTCTTGTTATGGTCATGGATAAATCAGTTGTATCATTAAAAAACAACCTCTTAATATAGCACAATAGATGCAGTTGGTATCAGTTAGCATACAGACTGTCTGAGTGACCAGACAAACCCTTCATATATATATATATATATATATGGGTTCATATGATACCGTCGACAACTGACTAAATCGACAACCGGCCCTGTAGCACCAATTTACCGAAACCGCACAGCATCGACACTTTAAATAACCGACACCGACTCTACCGACAACGCGCTACACCGACATCGCGTATTACAGCTAACGGGTATTAACATGTGTGAGGTAGGGGATGTATTTATAATGTTAGACTGAGTGACATAAGTTTAGCAATACATCCCCTACCTCACACATGTTAATACCCGTTAGCTGTAATACGCGATGTCGGTGTAGCGGTAGAGTCGTGTCGGTTATTTAAAGTGTCGATGCTGTTTCGTAAATTGGTGCTACAGGGCGTTGTCGATTTAGTCAGTTGTCGACGGTATCATATGAACCTATATATATATATATATATATATATATATATATATATATATATATATATATATAAAACAGTATTAGTCAATATCCACAAAAAACGGTGAGCGATGTGCTCAAAGTAAACCAGTAAACCAGAAATAGCACAGCGGTGCAGGTCCACAGAAAGGTTTTTTTATTTTTGACACAAAAAACAAGGTTAAGTGCTTTCATCAAATAAATTGACTTCATCAGAACCTTTCTGATGAAGTCAATTTATTTGATGAAAGTGCTTAACCTTGTTTTTTGTGTCAAAAATAAAAAACCTTTCTGTTGACCCGCAACGCTGTGCTATTTCTAGTATTAGTCAATATCTTATCACATACCTTGGTAATATTGTAAGAATAAAAGTTGTTGCTGTGTGAACCAGCATTAATATGAATATTTTAGCAAAATAATAACACTGAATGGTCAAGAGATAAACACTCTGAGCATGCACATACTCTCAAAAAAGTGTTCTTGTAATAAAGAAACACATTCTCTGTGAAACCTCTGACAGCTACATCCTCCTTGATGCATTTTGCTGGTGACAAATTTTAGGGAACATCTGTCCACTTATTCAGTAACTGATGTATCTGCCTAGCATTTTATTTTAGGCAAATGACCCTACTGTTCTCTGAGATCATCTGTTCCTGATGCTGCTAGTTTTGCAGTACATGGAGGGTCCCTAAAGAAATCTTTTTCAGATGATATAAGAATGGCATTTGGTCTTGATAAATGTACAAAAGCAACCTTTAAAGCAGGAATGTTGCAGCACCAAAAAAACCCCATCAGTTCAGGACAAGAATGTGTTATAGGAAAACCTGGGCAAGAGAGAGGGTATAAATATTTTGGAATTGATGAAGGATCAACAATAAAACATGAACAAATGTGAATAAAACTTACTAAGGAATATTTTAGGAGGACATCTAGGAATAAAGTCCAAGCTATAAATTAATTTGCTCTTCCTGTCCTAACTTATAGTTTTGTAGTTGATTGACTAGCTCTTAAAGGTGTTGGATAGGTTGGACATGAAAACAAGAAGGATGCTTCATGCTCATCAAATGATTTATAAAAATCAGTGCATACCTAGATTATATATTCCCCCATTCTGAAGGAGGTATAGGCCTCCTCAAAATTGATTACATGTAATAATCTGTAATTGTAGGACTGCATACCTTTTTGCTGACCTCACAAGATCCAAACATAGTGAAAGTTTTGAAACATGAGGAGAATAAGTCCAAGATGACTTCTCTGCTTAGTTTAGCAGAAGCATATTGGTGTCATGCGGGGATGGAAATCAAACCAGAAGTAGATAAAAGTCAGGCAGCAAATGAATGTGCCAAAAAACAAAAGAAAGAATATAAGGTGAAGGATCGGATGAGAAGGCAAGAAATGTAGAAAATGCATAAATATAGTTGCAAGTATAAAAAACTCTTGGAACAACCTCAAATTGATCAAGATCAAATGCAGGAATGGTTAAGGAGGAGTGAATTTAAACCAAAAGATGAAAGGTTAATATTGGCGGCCCAAGATAGTGGACTATGTACATGTTCATTTACAAAGTTCATTGAACATGTGGGAGAAACAGACAATGGTAGGTTTTATAAAACAGAATTGGAAACGGTGGCACATATTGTTGCTGACTGTGATATACTAATGGCAGAAGGACTGTTTACTGAAAGGCCTAATAATGGTGCAAGATTATTGCATTGGGGATTGTGGAAACATTATAATATTGAAGTAGCTGAAAAACACTGGAAACATGAGCCACAAAGCATTATAGAAAATGATAAAGTTTATATCACATGGGATCGCCCACTAACAGTTTAAAAAATAGATATGAGAAGACCAGATATAGTTGTCCATGAAAAGAAAACAAAAGTAACTTCAATTATTGAAATTGTTACATCCAGTGATTATAGTGTTTTATGTACAGACACAAAGTCATAAAACCCCAGGATTTGCAGGCAGAAACAAGGGCAATATGGAAGAAGGATACCCAGACATTTCAAATGGTAGTAGGAGCAATGGGTCTTATAAAAAATAATTTACAATTGTACTTAGATATGTTACTGACACATGTAACTCCATGTGAATTGCGGGAATCATTACTGGGCATATTGTGGGTGCTGCAAAGAGTATTTCTGGCTAACATTAAAGACTAAAACAATACTAATTTCAAGACCTTTAATCATACTTTGTCTTAGGAATAAGGTCCATTCCTGTCATGGTATTAGAAACCCAAAAGACTTGGAGAAATTAGAAAAGAGAGAAAACATAGACAAGTAACCATGAAATTAGAGAATCCTTTCTTGTGGTATCATATCTACTTACACTGCTACTTGATGCTGTACACCTCAGGCACAGCTGACATTATATTGTAGCTTTTTCTGTGTAGTACCCATTCACACTGATTTCTAGTGGCTGGGCCCAACTGCTTGCTTATTGCTGCCAATCTGTTCCCCTTTGGAGAACAAGAGTTAAATGACAGGAGATGTACGAGAGGGAGGAAAGTTTCTTTTTAACTAGTAGAAACACCTACAAACAAGGTAGCATATTTTAGCAGAAGAGAGGATAGGGCAGAAGTATAAGACCGTCCATTAAGAAGTCAAGGTGTACAGGGCGGAATCAAGATATGGAGATGGAAGGTTTGGAGGTGGCACCAGATAGGCATTGACTGTTTGACAGATATACTGAGAAATGGGAATCTGCCTAAACACTTGTAATTCATAGAACTTGTCAACATGAGGGACACATTTCAGATAGACAAGGGATACTGTTTATTGTATGGTAGTTTGTAAAAAGAATTAAGGCAGAAATGAGAAAGAGGGGTGTGTGTGGAGAGAGAAACCAGAACAACATGAGGCTGAGAGAGAGAGAGAGAAGAGAATGGCGTTAGATGCAGAAAAGATAGATTTGGGTGATTTATAAATCATTATGAAAGTTAATTTCAGAAAATACAATGGGACATAGGTTCTAGGTTCATAAGTTCATAGGTTCATAAGTTCATAGATAGCTAACAACTAGGCCCTTTATAACCTTAGCTGTGCAATCCAACCCAATTGTGTCCCTGTGTATTATGCACATTTATTAAGACGGAGAATGCTAGTTAGAAAGTTTCTAGAGGTTATGTGGGGGGTGGGGGTTTGTTAGTTTGGGCATTACTGTCTGAGTCTGTCTATCAGAGACATGGGGGGCAGACCTGGGATGAATTTCTGATTTCCCATAATCTGGTCAATGTTATGCTTAAATAGAGTTAAAGATGGACTGTGTTTCAAATGGATGGGGAGCCTGCTGCAGAGTATAGGGATCCTCTGAGACACACATCTGTCTCACAAACATGTCTTATTTATCTCACAAGCAAAATCTTGAATCTAATGGTTCTGATGCTGTTCATTTTGAGAATGTGCAAAAGGTCCATCAGAGCTGGATCTGAGGATGCCTTGTATGTTAGGCATTGATTGCCTGTCAGTAGCCTGTAGGAAACAAAGTACAGAGGAAAATCTTAAGGTGATCTATACAGAAAAAATGTGTTTAAACCCTGGATTCTCCTGGTAAACAACTTTTTTGAGCATTACAACTGTTGCATCTGTATGATCAGGTACACACCGAAGGGGCATTATATTCAATGATGAGCCTGATAAGGGCCAAATAAAGTGAAAACATGACTTCCTTGGAATGCCCTTACTTATACGTTAGGCAGCAAAGAGTAATTTCTTACTGCCTTGGCCACATGTTGGTCAAAGGCCAGATTATTAGCTACGTATGTTCCCAGATTCCTGATTACTGAGTCATTTTAGTGAGTTATGTGAGGATGTATGCCCAGTTTGGTGAGTTTAACTATACCCAAGTGGGTATTGTAGTGTGGTATGCATCATCTTCCCCTCATCCATTTAAGGTGAATGTTCTCATTGCCAGATGATAATAATCTGTGATAGTCTGTATACAGTTGTAAAGCTATGTTTATGACTAAAAACAATAAGATGTTTTGAAGGATGAACCAAGCAACGGATTTCAGCACTTGTCAACAACCAATAAGTCCAAAAAAAGTGCCTGGGCTCGCTGGTGGTGATCCAAAAGAATTTATTAACAACAAATTCCACTCTGATTTTGTGCTCAAACCAAAGAAAACTACAAAATAAATTTAAAATGAACGCTCTTCTGTGCACACAAGATACTGCGTTTTCGTCTATAAGACTTCATCAGACAATCTAACATCACTGACCACTTGTTTAAATACTAAACCATTTAGTTGAAATACATTCCACTGGTCCAAATTCTTAACAATTAATTCAAACACACCAATCCATATCTTACATTCATTAATATTAATGTCACTCATTAAAGTGCTTTGTGCTTCTTGTTAAAAACTGTTTGTATATAAAATTATATGTATATTAAAAAACAGCTTATAATAATTATAAATAATTAACAATAAATAATCCTAAAAAAGCTTATATAATCTTATATTCAAATAATTAATAAATAAATATAAATACACTTGACTTTGAGAATCCTAAAAATGTTAAAATTGTATATATGGTGTGAGACTGAATTTTTTTCTTATGAGTATGCTGCCCTCTAATGACCAAGTTCCTAACTACTCTATAATTTGTTAGCCCTTAATTTAAGTAATGGGGTTATAGTTAGGAAATCATTAATCCCAGGACTTGTGTTGGAATCCAGGTAAACCTGCCACCATAATTCCTTATTTTCTAGGATGTCCTCCCATGGACCACCCCTGATGTCTGGCATAACCTGATCCAACACGAAAAACTCGTATTTAGAAGTAGGGCATACATTACTGTGTTTGTAAAGTGCATTAGTGCTTTTAGTTTTCAGAATGTCATAATTGTGTTCGTATATTCTACGTTTCAAGCATCTCTCAGTTTTACCCACGTAGAATGACTGACATGTCTGACAAATTGCTATATAAACTACTCCTCTACTCTCACAATTATAGTATGTCCTGCTAGTAATCCTTTTCTTTCTACTATCTAAATATATTTCTGCCTTATTCATTACATATGGGCATTGTTGGCATCTTCCGCATTTATATGTCCCACACCTTCTGATATTTTTGTCCCCCCTTGTTTCTTTTCTCCTTTCTAATATTTTACCTATATTTGGTGGATTTTTAAACACCATCTTTGGTTTCATCTTGGGTATCTCTTCTATATCCGTCAAGATACTAAATTTATTCCACTCATTTATGAAGAAGTCCTTCAACTTCTTGTTGGAACTATTGTATTCTACAACCAGACTTCTTCTATAAATATCATGATCACTTCTCTTAGAATTTGCTTCTAAATTGAGTCTTGACCCTAAATTTTGTTTGTCCCCCTTTCCTATTATAGGTTCAAATCTACCCACCCTGCCTTCCTCTACTTCACTTTTTAACTTATTGATAAAATCATCTGGGTAACCACGTTCGTTAAACATATTATATAAGATCCTGCATTCTTCCTGAAAATCTAAATTGTTTGACGTCATTCGAGAGCCCCTAACAAATTGTCCCTTAACAATGTTCTTCTTACTATTAAGGGGATGTGCACTGTCATAGTGTAAAAAGGAGTTCACGTATGTCTCCTTTCTATATACCTTACTCTCGAATTTACCAGCCCTTTTATATATTTCTATATCTAGGTACTTCAGGGACTCAGTACTAATAGTATATGTAAACCTCAAAAATGTGGTTGTTTGATTAATATATTCCATAAATTCCATAAATTTTTCATCACTTCCTATCCAAAAAATGACAATATCGTCTAGGAATCTATGGTATAAAGTCCAAAATTTCTTATATTTACTCTTTGTGATGAATTGCTCTTCCCATTTTGCGAGTACTATATTAGCGTAAGTGGGGGCACAAGCGGCCCCCATGGAAACCCCAGTCTTCTGCTTGTAATATTCACAATCAAACGTGATAAAATTATGTTTTAAGACTGTGTCCATCAATATTACACTCGCTATCTTGTCATTTAAACTTAATATATCATCTTCAAACACTAATTCCTCGAAAGAATTCATACCCTCCAAGTGTGGTATACAACCAAACAAATCGATGACGTCGATGGTAACAAACTTGATATCATCTCTATACTTCTCCTGCTTTAATTCCCCCAGGAAATCCCAGGAATCCTTCAAAATTAATTTATTGTTAACCCAGATGTGTTTAGTCTTGAAGTCTACAAACTTGGCTAGGGGGACAGTTTTTGAACCTTCAGCTGACACTATAGGCCTCAGGGGTGGATTTCCCATATCCTTATGAATTTTCGGTATTCCGAATATGGTGGCTACCTTTGGTTTCTTTACTTCTAAATATTTATATGTTTTTTCATCAATTACATTCTCTACCAACAGGTCCTGTAAAATAGAGTCAATCCTGTGGTAGGCCACATTGATTTCATTTAATGATACTTCTATGTATTTGTTTTCATCTCTTAAAATGGTGTTCATTTTCCCTTCATACAGTATTCTGTCCATAATTCCACCCTTATCCGGTTTCATAACCCTCAAGGATGCATTACTACTTAATTCCTTTAAGACTTCATTCTCTTTCTTACTTAAGTTATGATGTACCCAGCTTGCATTATATTTTTTCCTAACTGAGTCAACCATTATATTTTCAAAGTTCTTTATTTGAGGGATTAATGGAGGGTTATAAATGGACTTTCTTTTCAACAAATTATCTCCACCACCTTCTCTATTGAAGCCCATCCTAGAGGCCATGATCTCCAAATTGATCTTCCTAGAAAACAACTTAACATCAAGGATGGTGCGTGTAAAATCCCCTCTTCTATTAGGTATATATTTTAAGCCTTTACTAAGTAGTGAAAAGTGGTTGGGGTTTAATTTTAGGGCACTAAAATTATAAATAGTAAAATTTTGATAGGTGTGTTTGACTATATTGTTCTCTATGTCTCCAGAGAAACTGTCAATGACCTCAGTGTATGGGTTATCTGTTGATACCTCTCCAGAAAAACTGTCAATGACATCAGGGTTTGGGGTATCTATTGATACCTCCTCTGCCCTCTTCCCCCCCCCCAATTCTGAAAATTTTCTCTATAATAATTGTTGTTCCCTTCATCTATAATCCCTCTATTCTGTATAGGGGGAAATTCATTGTCATAACATTCTTCATTCCATATATTGTCCTGTCTAGACCTGTACTTGTTTGTATGCTGTACATTCCTTCTATTATTATTACTTTTCCCCTTGTATGCATTATCATTTGTCTGGAAATATGGTTTGGGATAACTAGTATGGTTCTCATATTCCATGATATCCCTTTTTAATTTCCCCATCTTCCGCTGTATCACCTCGTCACACTTTTTATCTATTTCATTTCTCATTGAGAAATATTTCTCATTTTCCTCTTTAATACCATGATATAAATCAGTTGTGATGCAGGCGTCCAAAGTTGTTATTTCGTTCCCCAAGTCAATTAATTTAGTATTGTTTTCTTCTATAATTAACTTAATCACTTCTAACCCACAATTATTGAAAACTTTGATCAGACACTTATGGAAATTAGAACCTATCTGTACATTGTTCGGGTATTTAAATACTCGTAAACCCTTAGGGACTATTTCCCTCTCTAAACATTCCTGCAAGTAAGCATTTTCAATATTTAAGGTTCTATATTTCATTAACATTTTGTCCAGCCTTAAAATTTTCGTAGCATAAGACTCATTGTTATCAATGCTAACATTATTACTATAATTCACTTTGAATTGAAAGTCTCGTTTGAGCCATTCAGTTGTAGGTTTCTCTTTAATGATAGGTTGCGTGTAAACAGTACCTTTAGAGCTAGTTAACGGGTGTGCATTTTTCTTCGGTATAGCACCCTTGTCCTTCCCATTGCTGTTTCTTACTTCTCCTTCATTAGACACATCAAGTAGGATTCCAGGGGTGTTGTTGGGATTGAAATATGTCCCCATGTTGAGAACGCCGGCTCCATCGTGGTTGCTTATAAGCTCTCTCTTCCGCTTCCCCCTATGTCCTTCTAGCTCTTCAGCTCCCTCGACTCCGTCCATGGAACTCTTGCTTGGAACTCTTGCTTCCGGCAACGAGATTGGAACACCATGTTTTGAAGGATGACAGAAACGTATAATTAATATTAACAAATCATAAATAAAAAAAATAGTTGTGTACTTGCAAATGTCTCAGCCTGTTGTGTAAAACATGCTTTGCCATAACTGAAATGCATGTCAGAATAATAATCATGAAAACATACACGCGAAATAATCATGACAACAATTGTCCAAAGGCATTGTCCATCTTGTCAAGAGGCAATTCTGGGTACATTGCTGGGGTGGAGTAGAGCACTCTCAGCAAATATCGAGGACTGGAGCAACACTAATTTCTTGAACTCTAATCATACCTTAACTCTGGAATAGAGTCAATTGCTGTCAATGTATGAGAAACCCAAAACATTTGGAGGAATTAAAAAAGTAAGAGATCTTATAAAATTACTCTTACACCACTTAGGGAGATCACGCACACTGAAACCTCCTCTCTATTACCTTGTACCAACATTACTTTTCAGAGTGTGTGAAACATAATTTTTGTACCTGAATCATGAGCTTTAATTATTTTTGTCAAAGTGTGTTTAAAACGTTTTACGGGTTACACATGTTTCTGTCATTCTTTTGTGAGAAATCTACAACCTACTGAATTTGTCAGACTCTGTTTTCTGTTTTGTTTTCTAGATTTTTACGGGCTTCATATAGAGAAATATCTGAGCTGTTCTACACATCGGCAGAGACCACTAACGGCAGATTGTGACATACTCCTGAGATACTTCAACCACATAATATTTCTTTGAAATAGCACTGTGCCACACCATTGTGTCTGCATGGTTGGGGCCTATTATGATTTATGGTGACACAGTGTTTTGCTGATGCACAGACCTCCCATATACATCAAGTTGGCTTTATCATGCTCAAAAAAAACACATTTTGACAAGTTAAGATATATTCCATGACATCATATACTTAAAGTTTTTAACATGTTGATTGCATAATTGCTTGCACTACTAAAGACTCAGTCCAGAAATTAGGTATTCTATTACTCCATTTAATACTGTGGAACTGTTTCACATCTCATGTTATTAATGCTTCTTGTTTCTATTTCATACTTCAGTGTTGTAAACAGATATCTGAAACACTTACCTATTTAAGCAAGGTTTTTACAAAACCAGGTACATTTAAAGTGCTAAGCATAGTATATCTGCACATACTCTGCTAACATGGCTGACATTTACCACAAGAAACTACAGACTTGGTGCTATTACGCAGAAAAAGCCTGAGTGACTAAGTGACCTACAAACTGATATAGTATCTCATTTCCCCATGGACAATGTTTTTATAAAAGTGGTGGCCATGCTGATCCACTTGTGATATAGATGCTGACAGCAAATAAGGACCATTTGCCTAATGTAATGATGTATGCAGTCTGTTTATTTCCATACTTTCTAATTTTTAGTAAGGAGCAGAAACTATTTAACCAACAGCTTATTTAGTTTTCTCCCTCCTATGGTCTAATAAGAATTCCCTTGTGGCTGTCTGGTACAGTCTTTAACTCTATTATGTTTCTGACTACATTGCTTCTTCAGGTAGGTTGTATTTAAACCACATTTCTGAGTAATAATATTTATTTTTTGTCAGCAATGAACTGTCCCTCTTGTTGCTTCAAACATTATGCAGATCCATGAAATGACAAGTTTTCCAAATGGATAATGAAGCTGAAAAGTCAGCCGAATATTCAGTTTGGAAATTTTACCAGAAAGGCTCATCCAAACTCTGCTACACTTTGCTGTGAAGGAAAGGTTAGTTTGCTGTTATTTTTTGTATTTCTGTATTGCCTTTCTATATTTTGAATACTGTAGTTTGTTTTCTTTACCTTGTGTTTTGCTTGCATTCTGTTTAACAGCATATTAAAACTTCAAAAGAGACCACAGCTCTCTCTGTTCTGAGTCAGGCAGAATTTTTCCCCTCCCTTCCACCCATTTAGGTTGTCTTGTTAAATACCACTGTCTTTCTAGTTGCCCGCCTCTTATGTTAATCTGACCATATATCTCATTTCTCTCTACTTTCACTGGCTTATGTGAGTAATCACAAAACCATCACTTTTGAAATCCCACCCCTTCAATTATTTAAATTTATTGGCCATCCTACAGTATTTCATAGTACCAAAATACAAAAGTAACCACCCCTTTCAGTCCATCTTGCTGTTTTAAAAATAGTAACTCTCCACTAAACCTTAACTTTTTAAACAGGTAAAACTCAAGTTACCTACTTTCATATCTAACTTCTCTAGTGCACACTGCAGAGTGCATTCTTTTCAATCTTACCTTTAAGCATCCCTGTTACTAGCACTTTCTCTAATACCTAAAAGATCATCTCTACTTGACTCCAAGTAGACTTTTCTCTATCTGTTAAACCTAGCACTTGCTCCTACAGTACTTATTACCTTGATACGGCACTCTTATAGATAGCACCCCAAAAGGCAAACCCCCATTTCTCGGTCACCACGTCCCCGGAATCTCTTTTAAAGTTTTTTGTCTAGTCCTTCTAGCATGTCGAGGATCAGTTGCTAGTGTCCTCTCCTGCTCAGCTGGTGAACCTGGGAATATTGAGGCAATGTTACAATTGCCTCATGTACACAGACAACCCTCTCCTCCTCCCACAAAACACAAATACATGCGAGAGATGCAACTATACGGCCAAACTGGAGGCTGAGCTCTCTCAACATAGGACTGGCAAGACCAGTCAGGAGGAGAAGGTTACCACACACACTATAGACCCAGTCTCACATAGTACCATCACAACCTCAAATCATACACATAAACACACAAAGGCATACTCGGCGGCTCTGATCAAAAATCTACCAAAACAGCAGAGGCCACCAAAGCAGACACCCAAACAACCACCACCTCAGAACACAACACCTGCAACACATAGACCTCACAGTCAGAGTGTCAAACAGTCACAGCCCTTAAGGCCAAACACAATGCCAGACACACTAGTCATTGGTGACTCCATAGTCAGACACACTGACGTCCGCTCACCAGACTGAGTAAGGAGAAGGTCACAGTAAGCTGCCTGTCGGGCGCTAGAATCCGCCACATAACGCAAGCACTCAGGTCTCTTAACAGCAGGTACAAATATGACTCAGTCATTGTCCACGCTGGTGTAAACAACCTGAGACGTACCTCCTTGGACTACATGAAAAGAGACATTGAGGAGCTCTCTGATTATGTAGCCCAGGCAGGTATGACCCTGACCTTGAGCAGTATCCTACCTTCACCAAGAATGATGCCACAATACAGAGATAAGATGATCAGCTTTAACAATTGGCTTAAACTCTGGTGTCATTCAAAGGGGATCCAATGTCTGTCTGCCTGGGATGACATGCTGGACAAGCCACGCTGCTTCAGAGGGACGGCTTGCACCTGTCACCCTGGGATTCCGGATATTGGCAAAGGCTCTTGCCACCCCATAGTGCCTTTTTAGGCAAGGCTCAAATTCTAAACCTACCACCCTAGAACACAAAAAGGAAAAAACTAAGGGTAATGCTGCTCAATGCCAGAAGTCTAAATCTCAAAATGCACGCTCGAGGCCCTTCTCAGTATGGAGAACATCGATGTCTGTGCAGTGACAGAAACCTGGTTCAAGGCTCCTGAGAGCACCCCAGCACTATCAGGTTTTACCTCTTATCATGCGTTCCGCCCCAAAATCCGGACAATACCAAGAAAGGAGGGGGTATCAATATTCATCAAAGACACCCACACCTCAAGACTGGTGGCAACGCGCGATGCATCAGAGACCATCCAGGTGCAATTAACCATAGGCAAGACTGCTCTGCAAATTGTAGCATGTTACAGGCCACCCTCACAAACTCAGGAACCTCACATGGCCTTCCTGAAAACACTAGAGGGATAAATGTATCACCAAACACCATCATACTAGGTGACTTCAATTACCCTAATATAGACTGGGAACACTACTCAAGCCCAAACACCCTAGCCCAAAAGTTCCTGGAATTCATAAACTCAAATGCCATGGAACAACTAGTCACCATCCCCACAAGAGGAGAAAACATACTTGATCTCATCATCACGAACATGGGAGCACAATGTTCAACACCGGAAGTATACCCCTCACTGGTGAGATCAGATCACAAACTAATCTCGCTGGAGGTCCTCATCCCACCCCCACCTGAAATAAAAAGACCACAGTAAAGAACTTCTCGAAGCCGACTTCACACTTCTAAAGACTAGTGTGGTCTCCTTTAAGGCCCCGAGCCGACGGAAAACAGTACTCAAGCCGCTGAATCACTTACAAATGCCTTCTACCAGCACCTGCAGGACTGCATGGATAAGGCAATCCCAAGCAAAACAAAGACTCTTTGTACCAAAGGCAAGCGTCCACTCTGGTGGACCCCAGCCATAAACAAACTCTACAACAAAAGGAGGAAGCTACTACAAGATAGAGCAAAATCCTTAAAAGGTAAGACACCCTTGATCACTATAAGTAAAAACTAAGAGCTCTCATAAAATCATCCAAAGCAAATTTTGAGAGAAAAATAGCTAAAGACTCAAAAGACAATCATAAGGCCTTCTTTAGCTATGTTAGAAACCTGGGAGGAAACTCCCAGATATGCTCAGAACTAGTTCAAAATGATGTGAAGATTACTGATCCTACAGACATTGCCAACATACTGGCTGACAGGTTCAGTGCAAACTTCTCCCCTCCCCAAAAGGAGAGATATCTATACCAAGCGATTGCAGCCCCCAAACATCTCCAACGCCCAAGTGAGAACTGCTCTCTCCAAAGCAAAAACACAGCATCCATGGGACCTGATGGTGTCCCCGGCTGTGTGCTCCACGAACTCAACGAGGAATTAAACCCACAGCTAGGACAGCTGTTTAATCATAGTCTTACGTCTGGATAGCCACCCCGGGAGTGGCCCACTGCAACTGTGGTCCCACTTCACAAAGGCGGTGCCTCCACCGACCCTGGAAATTACCGCCCATTAGCTTGACAAGCCTTATCTGCAAAGCCATGGAGAGGATCATAATGGACCTCATAAATAAAGACATAGGGAATTTGCAGACTTTGGATCCATCCCAGTTTGGCTTTGTCAAAGGCAGATCATGCCTTCTAAACTTGGTTGACTTTTTCGAAACAGTCACCAAAGCCATTGATGAGGAAAAGGCAGTCCATACAGCCTACCTCGATCTGGCGAAGGCCTTTGATACAATACCCCACTCGGGTATCATTGAAAAACTCATCAGCTTAAATGTTAACCCATACATCACAAGATGGGTTGCAAACTGGCTGAGTGACAGAACCCACAGGGTCAGAGTTGCTGGCGCCATGTCAGACTCAAAGCCTGTCACAAGTGGTGTACCACAGGGCTCAGTCCTGGGCCCACTCTTGTTTGGCATCTACTTTTCCGAAGTACAAGCAAACACAGGAGGGTTATGGCTGACAAAGTTTGCAGATGACTGCAAACTGGGTGCCATAGTAGAAAACACATCTGACACAGATATCCTTCAGAAGGGTCTCACAGAAACGGATAACTGGTGCCAGAGCCATGGCCCAAAGTTAAATGCCAAAAAATGCATAGTCATACCCTTCGGGAAAAACAAGGTTACCCCTAGCTACCAAATAGGTGGCAATCCACTGAGTACAGAAGAAGTTATCAGGGACCTGGGGACCCAGGTTGATAGTAGTCTGTCATTCGACACCCATGTAGCTAAAGTAGTTAGGAAGACCTTCTACATTGCCCACCTTATCATGAAGGGATTCTCATCTAGATCAAGGGAGGTCATAGTCTCCCTATACTCATCACTCATCAGACCAATGATTGAGTACAATGCCCCATTCGGAATGTATCTGACCTGACACTTGCAGCAGCTGGAGAGGCCACAAAGTTCCTCACCAAAAGGATAAAGGGTCTCAAACATCTGTCCTATGCTGCCCGACTGAAAGAACTCCAGGTGTATTCAGTCGCTTACGCCTTGCTCAGAGGTGACCTTTGCCTAACATACAAGGCCATGGCAAACCCAGAGTTGATGAATATGCTTCACCTCAAAAATCTAGATCCGTCAGAGCCACAAGGGCGGAGACTTAAACCTCGACACGGCTATTAATAGGACGTGCTGGAGGGATAGATTCATCACCCAAAGACTCCCTATGCTGTGGAATAAAATCCCGGTATATGTGAGGCAGAGCACCTCGCTGGCCTTGTTCAAGAGAAATCTTGACCAATGGATGGGAGATCGCAGATATACCCCAGGGATTACCTCAGTGTCACTGCTCAACAGAGGCACAGCAAAATAATGAGTATAGTTCCCCATACTAAAGGGGTGGCGTAAGCCACAAAACTATGGGCTAGGCTTGTAAATGCCCTCGGGCAGATAGCCTAGTATGAACCTATGAACCTATGAACCTATAAAAAAAACTTGTTAATCTGTGTCAGTTGGAATTTGAAGCACCATACTTCTGAAAAGGAAAGGCTATGCACCCTGTCCTCCCCCTCCTACATACAATAAATAACTCCAACGTTATTATACTTTAGGGCTAGGGAAAAAGGAGGTAGTATCCACAGTTTTGGCCAGATCAAGGTGAATGTTCATTCTATTTTCCAAAATCATGTTTCAGTTGAATTACATTAGGTCAAACGACCTTGTTTCACTGTTTCCTCTTGCTCTTGCACAGGACTCACTCTTTCTTTTTTCAGAGATGATAAAGAATTGACCTATATTGATACTTCTGACATACTTAAAAGTTTATATCATGTTCATACTCTGCATCTTTGATCAAAACTACAAGGGAAGCTAATCCAGTACCTTGACACAGAGGGATGAAGCCTTAATTATGCACAGTTGACCTGGGCTTGATTAGTGGCCAAGGCATCTGAACTACTGGCTGGAAGGGATGAGGTATGCCCATCTAGCATGGATAGCATTTGTCAAATATGCTCCCTGAGGGGAAATGTGGTCTACAGAAGGGAGTAGCCCTCGAACATTGTCAATGAATGAATGAAGGGATGGGTAGCAGGGAAATAAGGCTAGGTCATAATAACCCCCCTCAACAGCAGAAGTAGCTGCTGACACCTCTACTGGTATACCCTTAAGATCCATACTAGCCCTATCTCAATCAGAGAAGTCCAGGGAAGGAAGGAAGAGCAGGTAGATCCCAAAATGGACAGAGGAAGTGGGATGGCTGGCATGAATGCAGCAGGGAGGATGGGAAAACTATATTTTAAATTATTATATTTTGACTTTGTATACGGCTATAGGCACAGGCCATGTACCATGTTTATTACCCAAAAAAAACTGCTTTTCGATGCACTAAGTCTAGACAATGATGTAGTCTGAGGAAATGCACAGTGTATACCAAAATAATGCAGATGAGGTTTTCCCAGCTCATTACAGACATAAAGACTTCATTTACTACTACTGCTGCTGGTGCCACTTATCTTGCATCCCAATGTCTTGTCAGCCTAATATGCTGCTTTTCCACATGATTTGCTTACATTTAGTTCATTTAGGTCATCTGATATACAGCCAGGGTGGAACAAATAGGGCACCTGCCTCAAATTCCAACTTATAGGGGATGCCAAACATGCAACAAATGGATGTCAACTTAAAAGCTGTCTATTGATCATGAGCAGATACACCCATTTTTCCCAAGCTGCCTTCAAGTGATTGCAATAGCCTGACAGACTATAAGGTGTCAAACTCTTTTTGTAAATGCTCATAAGGGGGCACAAAATCAATGTGCTGTCCAGGGCACTGAATTCCCACTCTATGGTATATCTTTCAGTATCTTTCATTATTTATTAGATACCACCTCCTATTATGTTTTGTACTCCCCTGTTTGCCACTGCCTTCCATATCTTATTTTTGATTCAGTTGCCTGCATTGAGGTTAACAGCTGGATTTTTTAGCCCTTTCCACCGATTTTGTCAAGTTTCTTATAGACATGTCTAGACATGACCACACTTCATGAGTATCAGGTTTATTAAATAACTAGAAATCATCACGAAATAGACATCTCTTACTGCAGCATCCCATTGTTTTCTGTTCATTCATCAGAATGAGCTATATTTACTATATCTCTTCATGTCCTATTGTCTATGTTTTACCCACATTACACTCCTAAAATCCACTCTGACTTTTTGTAAGTTATAAGACTCAGTTTCTTACCCACTCATCTCTGAGGCCGGGAAGTACAGAAGATTGTAAACTATCTCTACATCAGCTGCTTGAATTAATTCTGCATTACTAACAGAATATTTAAGAATAAATGGGGATACTTGTGTGTCATCATGGAGTTATCGGTAATATCCTACAGAGTTTATAGTTTTTATTCTAAAGACATGCGTCTGGAGCATTTCTCCCTGGGCCTCCGCTGAAAACTGGATCTGTGGAACCTAGTCGGACTTTCCCGGTCAACAAATGTTAAATAAAATAATAAATAAAATTATAGTGGGCCTCTTTTTTTCTCTGAAGCATACTAAATATCTTAAATGTTAGTGTCAAGGGTTGGGGGAATATTTAAATTCTGAGGCAATGTCCTTTAAATGAAATTGAAAACCAGTATCCCATCTGCCTGAACAGATAATCTTTAAGATTGATGTAAAATATCCCATATTATGTGGCCATCCAGGGGGGAGAGTGTAGCTGTTGAAGATACACCCTGAGGAAAGCTAGCCCTTGGGCATTGTCAATGAATGCAGGGGTGGGAGCAGGGAAATAAGGGTAGGTCATAATAACTCCCCCAACAGCAGTAGGAACTTGTGTCACTTCCCCCAGGATGCCCATAAGATTCACGGTGGCCCCAGCCCACTTGGAGAAGTCCAGGGGAGGAATGGAGAGTGAGCAGACGTAGAAATGGCTAAGGACATTGGGATTGCAAGCATGAATGAAGCAGAAAGAAGGAGAACATTTGATCTATTTATTAAATTATGACTTTACACAGGGCTTTGGTACAGACCATAAATTATGTCTGTTACCCAAACTGTTTCTCAATACACTAAGTCTAGATGATGATGAAATCTTAGAAACTGCACAGTATAAACCAAAATAATCCAGATGAGGTTTTACCAATGCACTAGGGAGTTATAATGACTTTATTTACTACTATTCCCACTCACGCCCCTTATCTTCAATCCCATTGTCCTGCCAGCCTAACTTGTTGCTATTCTACATTATCTTCTAAAGTAGTATAGTTAGGTCATCTGTTACCTTTCAGCAGTGTTGCAGCAAGAGTGGAGCAAATGGGGCACCTGCCCCAGATGCCAACTTGTAGAGGATGAGAAACAGGTAAAAAAATGGTTGCTAGCTTACAAGCTGTCTATTAAGTAATCAAGAATAGATAGGCAGAGGTTTTTACAAACTGCCTTCATGTGACTGTAATACCTTCAGATTTTAGTATCAAATTCTTTCGCAAATGCTCAGAATGGGGGCACCAATTATATGTGCTGTCTAGGGGCAGCAAATTCCCTTATTATAGTACTGTCTTTAAGTTTCTTTATTTTTTATTAGCTACCACCTTATATTCTGTTTTGTACTCTGTCTCTTGCCTTTTGCCTTCCATATTTTATTTTTGTATTTATTTGTTGGCATTACATACATACATACATACAAATGTTTCAAGCACGGGCATTAAAGCCCTTCTAGCTTGCCAATATGTCAGAATACTTGTTCCCATAATAAATGTCCAGGCTGTTCTTAAAAATATCTAAACTAGTACTTGCTTTAATGTAATTTGGTAGTCTGCTCCAAGCATCAGCTGCTCTGTCAGAGAACCAATTAGTACACTTCTCATTCCTACAGAATCTTCTACATAGGTTATCTGATGATTCTCTAGTACTTTTTGATAACCTCAAACATTCCCAGAGGTAGTTGCCCCTAAATGCCCTTTATACCTGAATAAGATCTCCTCTTAAATATCTGTAAGAGACACTGTACAAGTTCAGATATTTTAGTCTTTCATAATAACTTAGATTTTTACATCCATGGATGCCCTTAGAATATTTCCGCTGTACTCTTTCCAGTTTATTCATGCTTGTTTTCCTATAGGGTTTCCATATTTTTATTCCATACTCAAGTTTGAGTCTAATGTAACTAACAATGACTTCATTATGTTTGATTCCCTAGACTTTATAAATATTTTTATACATCCTATTGTTCTATAACTATCATTAGCCAATTGATTGATATGATTAGAAAAACTCATAGCTGAATCTACCCATATACCCAGGTCCTTAAATGAGTTTACAGTTTCAATCACTATGTGCTGTGTTAAATATTCACCTTTCAGTTTATGTCTCCCAAATCTCATATGCTTAGTTTTTGATGTATTTATCAACATATTGTTCTCCTGTGCCCATATGGTCAATTTAGTCAAATTATTTTGCAGACATGCCTTATCTGTAACACTTGTAATCAGTTTACCGAATTTCAGGTCATCAGCATATAGACTGTGGAACACCTCAGATGAAAAAGTAAGGTCTGAAAGATACAGTCTAAACAAGTAAGGGCAAGTACACAGTTCTGTGGGACACTTGACTGTAACCAAGGATTTCACCTGTCCAGTTGGTGTGTGATACTTGCCATGTCCTATTTGTAAGCCATGCAGCTATCCATCTTATCAACAGTACATCAATATCTAGTTGTACTAATTTATTGATCAGTGTTTTGTGCATGACCCTGTCAAATGCTGAAGTTAAATCTATATAAATCACATCACAGCACAATTTTTCATTCATAGCTGTTATTATATTGTTATAGAACATCATGTTGCAGGTGGTAATAGATCTGTTTTCAACATGTGCATGCTGATATATGGTTTCAAGTCCCAACCTATCCGGTTCTGACAATAACTTATCCAGTATAACCTTCTCCATTATTTTTCCACAACATGAAAGTAGATTTAAGGGTTTATATGATTTTGGGTTTGTCCTACTCCCCTTTCCCTTAAAGACAGGTTTAAAAAGTGCATGTCTCCAATCTTGAGGAATCTCCCCATATTTATATGACCTAGTGAATAAGAGATGTAATGGCAGTGTAAGTTGTTGCTTAAGTGTTCTCAGGTCATTGTTACTTATTCCATCTCCTCCCTGTGCTTGTTTGGATCCAGTTTGCACAGTTCTTTTTCAATATAATCTAATTTGATTCCAGTATCTGGGCTTACCTGGATGTCACTAGGACAACTTACCACCCCTTTTGTGAAGCAAAACTGTTTTGCATAAGATTTTGTAAATATATCTATGATCTGTTGTGTCTGAGAATAAATTTTAGAATCTGCACACAGTTTATCAATTTGTGTATCTTTACTCCTTCCACATCTTATGTATCTTTAAAAAGGTTTCCTATTATACTCAATATCTTTATATAAATTTTCTTCACATTTTTCTTGATCTTGTCTAACACTATGCTTAATCTGTTTGTCCAGCTTGTTTATTTCAGTTTTCAAAGTTGTAGTTTGACCCCTCTTCCATTTCTTATATTTTTCGTCTCTCACCTTAACCAGGTATTTTGTTCTTATGGAAATATCCCCCCCTGATGTTGCGTACATTGGAGTTTAAGATGGAGCTTTTACTCTTTTCTTACGGTTTTAAGTTTTCTTGTAGACGTGTCTATACCTTATGAATATCTTCTCTTTTCAAAGACTACAGAGCATCTCACTTCAGTGCCTCTACTATATCAGGACCAATACTGACAACCGCAGTGCCCTTTTTGTCACTCTTCTTTCATCATAATCAGCTATTTTACTGACATTTTCCATGTCCAATTGCATGTGTTTCGTCCACATTGCCATCTTAAAATCCACTCTAACTTTTTATAAATTATCAATCTCAATTGCTCAACTGATGACGCACTCACATTTGAGGGAAGAAAGTTCAGAAATTTTAGTGCTGTATCTCTACATCAGCTGCTTGAATTAATGTTCCAGCATTCACAGAGTAGTGAAGCATAAACAGGGGGAGGGGGGTCTGGTCTCTGTCCTTCAGATGAGATGGTAAACCAGTGCCCCAGCCATGTGAACTGGTGGTAGGTCAGTTAAATCTAGAATATCCCACAACACTTTTTTAAAAAAAACTTGCAAGTGGACACTCAGCTCATTTATCATCTATTCCCAAAAATGGTTTGTGTCTTTTTTTTTTTGGCTCCACTGCCTGCTAATCATCAGCCCCCCCAACCAGTCTGCACATTCATTCTCTGATCACCAGGGATGAAGGTCAACCAAGAGTGGGCATCATCTCTTCAATTTAGAAAGCAAAGCTTGAATTGATGACCCCCAAGCCCTGGACTCCTGGCTTCCTGTTAACTTAGCCTATTAATATAAGCTATATCTTTTAATTAAGAAGTCCTTAATAATGCTCTGATTCTGAACAAGTACATTATATAAAACATAAGCACAACAATTCTGTCACCTAAAAAGGGGCAGCTTGTGATACTGGACTACTGGCTCACAGCCCTCTGAAATGCACAAAAAATATATATGTCCTGTTCTTTATAATATAATATACAATTTTAGCAGTATTGAGATGAAATACATCACAGTGGACATTATGTATTTATTCATTCATTTGATTACAATCTGACAATTGAGTTGTATACAACCATTTAAGTGGATGTAATTGATTGGCACATTTGTATGTCTTTGTGTACATAAGTGTGTGTGCGTGCGTGTGTGGGGGGGTGCTCATGTGGGGGGGTCTGCAGCAGAGGTTGCAATGGATTGTACTATATAGTTCTGACAAAAGAGAGCTGAAACTCAATACCATAGATGTTTTTTGTCTATTCATTCAGTTGACCACAGTTAGACATCTGAGAAGTACACAGTTAATAAAATGACAGTAATTGAGTGTGTGTGTGTGTGTGTGTGTGTGTGTGTGTGTGTGTGTGTGTGTGTGTGTGTGTGTGTTATGACAGACTTTGCTAGTCAGCAGCAATGTCAAAATGTATGTGTCTATATTTGAAAATAATATCATATAAGCACAACAATGCTGTCACCTAAAAAGGGGCAGCTTGTGATACTGACTGGAAAAGTTCACCCAGATTCTGCTACAACTTGCTGTGAGGGAAAGGTTACTTTGTTTTTGCTTTTATATGTTTTCTATTACTTTATTTCCTTCTTCTGTTTTGTATATTGTGATTTGTTTTCTTTACATCGTGTTTTATTTGGATTCTGCTTTTAATTGCATATTAAAACTAGGAAAGAGACTACAGCTGCATATCTTGTAAGCCACACAAAAATTAGAACAAGTCAATTAAGGAGTCACACAGAAGATAGAACAAGTCAATTAAGGTTAATTATCTGTGAACTGAGGGTGGAATTAGGAACTAAACCTTCTATTTAATGGACAGACGAAAACCTTTCAAAGATTTGCTGGAAAAGCTCACCCAGACTCTGCTACTACTTGCTGTGAGGAAAAGGTTTGTTTACTTTTGCTTTATTGTATTTTGTATTACTTTTTTGCTTTCTATTTTGTGTATGTGATTTGTTGTATTTTCTTTACACTGTTTTACTTGTATTATGCTCTTAATTGCATATTAAAACTAGGAAAGAGACCATTACCCACCTTCCCACTGTGGTGCTGTTGTGTTCTTAAACTAAACTGTCTTTCTAGTTGCCTGCCCCTTATGTTAATTTGATCACACATCTCCTTCCCTCTCTTTCATTTTATGAAATCACTCCCCTTCAGCTAGTTAAACTTATTGGCATCCCACTGTATTCCATAGACCCAGAATAAAAAGTGTCCACCCTTTTTAATCTATCTTTCTCTTTTAAAATTAGTGACTCCACACCAGGACAGATAAAGCTTAAGTTAATCCCCTCTTTCATATCTAACTGCTTAGTGCACACTCAGTGATTAGGACAATAACCCATCTTTTTCCATTTTATCTTTAAAATTTGCAACATCTATCGCAAGGCCACCAATTATTGGAGAGCCCACATTCTGCATCTCAGTAGTCATCTTGGTATTAGTGCTTCTCTTTTCTCTTGGTGAGAGAAGGAGCACAGGGACATTATTTCCTGGACACTGCTGATCAATGGAAAGCCTAATTACTTCTTCATAGGCAATAGTTTGGAATTTGTGCTTATATTCTGCTCCTGGTGAGAGAAGGAACAGAGTGCATTGATTCCTGACTGTTTCTGGTTGGGCACTGAGTGTTTGTGGTTGACATTCCTGATTGGTCTGGTTGCTATTCAAGGCATCTTCCAGGAAAAGGGAACAACAAGCCTACAGACCCTTGCCTCATCTGGGACAAGACTGTGGATCACCAAACAGGTTGTGACTTGCTTCTTATCTTGGGATTGGTGCTAATATTTTGCTTCTGGTGAGAGAAGAAGCATTGTATCTCACCAGAGTAAAGCTGTGATGAGACCAGCACTAGTAATAGCCAGACAGTAGCATTTCACATGACTCCTCTCTTTTCATCCTTCTTGACAAGTTAATTCTTTGTTTTCATTAAATACTGCTTGATTTGTTTCTAACTTCAGAATATCTGTCTAAATATTCATCTTTAAATTTTCAGGGTCTGTTTATTAGTTACCCCTCAAGTGTTTGGCAGTGCCCTGTACAAACACACGCTTCTTGAGTAACATTTTTCTTGTAAAAGCACGGCTGAAATTTCACCAATAAATAGTTGCACACAAGACACCTAGGTTACAGTGACATCCACTGTCCCCAGAGTTGCAAACCGGATACTCCTGATATTGCTTCATATTCTCACTCCAACTGTTTAATGAATTAAATTGGGTCTGTTGCCATGGATATGAACTTTCCCATCCCTGTTACCAGCTTGGTGGATATGGGCACCCTGCGTCAATGTAGAAATTGTTTCATGTTTACCAACAACCAGTTAATTTTCAAGCAGACTGATATGATATGCCAGAGATCTATTTACACAATGTCACTAGAGGCAAAGTTCTCACATAAAAGTACTCCTAATGTCAATCAGGTTATCAGTAGTACTCATGCTGTACCCATCATGCACAATTCAAAGTAGACATATAGACTCACATCTGCTGAGACACTTAAAGGTAGCCTTCCTAAATCCCAAAGCCCTCCTAGATGAAGTACACATAACAAACACCCTCAACAGCCCCAAATGCGCTCTTTCAAAACAACACTCACATCAAAACATACAGCCACATCTCATGGAGCCTCTACTTCTTAAGCCCATATGGCAAACCACCAAACAATCCAACATCCTGGTCATTGGAGACTCCATCATGAGACACACTGATGTCCCTCTCACCAGGATGAGTAAAGAGAAAGTCATGGTCAGTTGCTTATCAGGGGCTAGGATCCACCACATTACGCATGCTTTCAGGTCACTAGATCACAAGTGCCAGTATGACTCATTCATAGTCCATGTGGGTGTAAATGCGATTTACTTTCCTTGTCTACATGAAGAGAGACATCATGGTGCTCTCAGAATATGTGTCCCAGGCTGGTATGAGCCTAACATTGAGCAACATTTTACTTTCTTTAAGGATGATGCCACAATATTAACAAAAGATGACTGACTTTAATAATTGGCTTAATTTTTGGTGTCATTCTAAGGGAGTGCAATATTTGTCAGCATGGAAGGACATGATCAATAGAAAATGCTACTTTGCCAGGGATGATTTGCACCTCTCCCCTCAAGGCTTTCAAATATTAGCTAAAACATTGCCTTCCCCCCATAGTGCTTTCTTTAGGCAATGTCAAACTTAAAGTATTTCCAACATAGCAAATCAAAACCAAGAAAACCTAAAGGTGTTACTGCTCAGTGCTAGAAGTCTAAACAAAAACATCCGCTCCCTAGAAGTGCTCTTCACCCTAGAGAATGCTGATATCTTTGTGGTCACTGAGACGTGGTTCAAAGCCACAGAGAGCACACTGACAGTGCAAGGTTATAATGCCTTGCACACATTTATATCAGCTACTACATAAACTAGGACTGAAGGTGGAGGTGTCTCAATTTCCATCAAAAATAAATATACCTCTAGGCAGGTCAAACAAGACAATGCAATGCACTTGAGCTATTCCATGTTCAAATCATGAGAGGCAAAATCCAATAACAATTCGTTGCAAGCTGTAGGCCTCCCTCTACGACGCAGGAAACCCATACCATGTAATTAAACTTACTGGAAACATTCACCATCCAAACCAATACCATATTCATGGGTGACTTTAATTACCCCACTATTACCTGGGAATGCTATACAACACCAAATGTACAGTCACAGAGATTGCTGGATTTTGGAAACACAACCTCCCTGAACCAGATTGTCAATAAACCAAACAGGGGTGCAACCATACTGCATATGGTTCTCACTAATATCGGAGAATGCTGCACACCGCCTTGTGTAATGTCTTCCTGGTAAGGTCAGACTACAAAATGGTCTCCTTTGTAAAAATAAAATCTGGACCCCTAGCTAGCCCTGGAATATTCAGGAGCTACTCTAAAGCTAACTTCTGGCTATTAAGTGATAACCTGGCAAATTTCAAGTCCCTATAAACCCTGAGAACACTGCAGAAATGTTCCCAGAAACCTTATACAAGTATGTTAATAGTTGCATAGAGGCAGCTGTACCACCAGGAAGAAGTAAAGAATTAACTAAAAAAACAAGCCACCCTGTTGAAAGGGTCCGTATTAATTACTTGCACTTTTTAAAGTTCGAATGTCATATCAATGTTATGATCGAACTTAAAAAAGTTCAAAGGTGAAAAGCAACAGCTCCGTAAGGCACAGAATGGGAAACTTTCCCTTTTCTGCACTGAAGTGCGATCTCAGAGTTGGTATATTTAAGTAGCGGGGTGTGGAGGGGGTGCAGGGAGGCTTGCCTCCCTGCTCAGAGCATTGAGGTTTTTTTTTAAATTTTTTATTATATTTTCAATGTTTCAAACTTTGCTCATATGTTGCTGAACATATGAGGTTCGAAGTTTTGAAACTTCAAATATATAATATAGACTCTGTTGAAATCACAAAGTCAATAAGCTATATAATAGAAGAAAGAAACTCCTGGCAAAAATTAGGAGGTGCAGCACTCAGCAGGATGACAGCAGTCTCATCAAACTAAACAAACAGCTCAGAGAACAAATAAAGTCTATCAAAGCCAAATCTGAAGTAAATTTGGCCTTCCAGGCAAAGGACAACCACAAGGCATTATTTAGCTATCTGTGGAACCTCAAAGGCAATACACAATTGTGTGCAGAACTCATTGTATATAGAGCCACCTATACTGAGCCAGAAGACATAGCAAACCTACTAGCTGACAAATTCAGCTCCAACTTTACTCCTCTCTCCCCCTCAACCTTCCCACAGGAAATATGATCTAATATCTCTCCTGCTATCATTAGGGAACAGGTCCTTAATGCTCTCTCCAAAGACAAGAACACTGCATCAATAGGCCCAGGCAATATCCCAGGAAAATAACATGAAAGACGACCTATTAAGCAACCTGGAATTGCTAGTTAACTGTAGCCTCCCAACAGTCTTTGTGTCTCATGAATGTAGAACACCAACAGTCGTGAGCCAACTACAGACCCTGGAAACTACAGACCCATAAATCTCATTAGCCTTATATGCAAAGCCATGGAAAGAATTATCATGGAGATTATCAAAAATGATATAGTAAACCTCCAGACACTGGACCCATCCCAGTTTGGTTTCATCAAGGGTATGTCATACCTACTCAACCTGGTGGGCTTCTTTGAGAAGCTCACCAAAGCAATGGATGAGGGCAAAATCGTTCACACTGCCTACCTTGACCTGGCCAAGGTATTTGACACAATACCCCAATCGGGCATTGTTGATGAACTCAAGAGATTAGGTACAAACCTGTATGTCAGCAGGTGAACAGCCAACTGGCTCACAGACAGTTAAAATTTGGGAGTCCACCTCTATAAAGAGGCCATTAACAAGTGGAGTCACTCAGGGATCAGTACTTGGACTACTCCTTTTTGGAATTTACTTCCCTGAAGTCAAGGCCAATGTCAAAGGTGTCTGGCTGACTAAATTTGCAGATGATTTCAAACTAGGAGCTATCATTGAATCCCACACCAACACAAATGCTGTCCAGGTAGGGCTGATACAGACAAACAACTGCCGTCTGAGCCATGGACTAAAACTTGGACAATTGGATAGGTAACAGGAAATTCATCCCTGGCTTGGCACATATGTCTCTAATGGACAGGAAACCATAAATGTATTTATTCATTTATTTATTGACATTTGGTAATCAGGAAAGTCCACTGGGTCAGAAACCCATTTTCAGTGGAGGCCTGGGGAAAAAGCTCCAAGAAAGGTTACAAAAAAATAACATAATGTAAACAGTTATATACAGAGAATATGGAACAACATTTGCAATTACAATTTCACATCAGTCATCAATTCATGTAAACATCATACATATCATTAAGTATTTAGAGAGGTTTAAGGTATTTACAGTTGGGAAACTATAATCATATACAGGCATATGTAAACTCGTTTCACATCATCAGACACTATTTTTCTATAAAGCTGTTGCGAATGCAGAAATAGGTGACGTGTAGAAACATAGGATCTAGAGGTGTAGAAAAAAAGCAAATGCAAAAAAAGAAATATGTATAAAAAGCCAAGGTATATGAGTTAAAAGACATTATTTGATGTAGAGTAGTATTGGAGACAGTGATCTATTTTAGGAGGTTTATGTGAGTTGTTACAGGAGCATTTTTGATTGTTGAGGTAATGGGATTTTAGTGCAGTTTTGAAAGCTTTTAAGTAATAGATGAAGGCAAGGAATTCCATGCTTTGGAGATAATGAATGAGTAAAGGCTTTGTCCAGCATGTTTGTTGGGCTTCAATATACTTAGGAGCTGACTGCTTGAGGACCTAAGATTTTGTGCAGGAGTGTATGTATGTAGGATGGTCAGAAGAGAGGGGCAAAAGTTGGGGTTATATAGTAGTTTGCGGGTAAGTATTAATTGGGTGTATTGTAGATAATGGAAGAAGTCAAACCAGTTAATATTTTGTAATGCAAGGCAATGATATGTTTGGGTTGGCATATTGCAGGCAAACTTTGCTATTTTATAGTAGCAGGACTGTAATTTAGTTTTAAGAGTTGTATGTATGTTGGTAAAAATAGGGCTACCATAAAGAAGTGTAGGGAGGAGAAGAGAATTGGCCAGTTTTAACTTAGTGGGTGTGCTCATAAAATGTTTATCACTATATAGTTTACAAAGTTTGAAGTTGTGTGGGTATACACTTTTCCAGGATTTTAGATAGAGGAGAGAGTATGGAGATGGGCTGGTAATTAGAGAGATCATTAGTGTTACCACCTTTATGTAGGGGAGTTATAATGGATTTTTTCCAAAGTAGTGGAATGTATGATTTGGAGATGGATCAATTGATGAGAATGCTAACAGGGTATGCTATAGCACTTGAAGTAACCTTTAAATATTCTGCTGGGAGTCTATCTGCAGAGGGAGAGTCTGTCTTTAGTTTACTTAATAGTTTATGCTCTAGTGAGGAGGGTACAGGTTGTTAAATAAAGGTACAAGTGAGTGGGCTGCTATTGGAGGTATTGTTTAAAGGGGGAGGTTATGTTTGACTTAGGAGAGGGGGGATTTGTGTTGATATCTGATTTATTTGGGGTAGAGTTAGTATGCATTGAGGAGTCATTGACAAGTTTTTGAATGCTTTCAGTGAAGTGGGTGTTAAAGGCATGGGCAGTTTCTAATGGGTCTTTCTCAGGGGGATGGTGTGGGATTTTGTTGATTTCCAGGGTTAAGGAGTGAGGAAACAGACTTCCAGAACTTTTGTGGATTGGAGTTTTGGGAGTCTAGTTGAGTGGAGAAGTAGTTTCTTTTGTTTTTTATGCATCGTGGATTTTCTTATTTCAACTGTTTTTTATGTATCGTGGATTTTCTTATTAAACCCTAGCTGAGTACAATTTAAGTTGGATACTCGTTTTTGGTGGGTTGTGCCATTACACTTTCATCAAGCAAGTCCGTTTCTTTTGGTTTTCTTTTGTCAGTAATGACTAGCTGTTTTGCAGTGTTACTGAGTTGTTTGCATTTTAGCTCATTTTGTGGGTTTCTATTTTCATGCCACTCATTCCATGCTTTGTCCTTAGCAATGAGAGTCTGTTTAATGTATTTTGATAGCAAAGGGGCATGGTTATGCTTAATTCATTATGTTCACATAGGGGCGAGACTGTTGAGAGCATTAAGAAAGATGTTATTGAAGCACTCTACTGCTTCATCTAATGGGAGTGTTTTAGTTGGGTGCCAGTTTTGGGCATTTAATATGTCTATAAATACCTTTTGACTAAAATGAGTATGATTTCTAGAAGTTTTGTACAGATGGGCTTTTATTAGTGTTTGGGTTCTGTGAGTGAAGGCAGGTAAGTGGTTACTAGAGATTCTTGGGAGGGTTCCTATGTGAGTGTATTTATTGGGGTGTGAGATGAGAATCCAATCAAGGGTAGATCATTTTGTTTTTTTACTATATGTGTGGGATCTGTTATGAGTTGGGTAAATCTATAAAGGTTTATTCTGTTAGAGGGATATTTGGATGTAAGGGATTACCAATTTATATTAGTATCACCCAAAATAATTGTTTCATTTGAGATATTTTGGGTTGCCCAGGAGAGAAAGTCTTCTAAAATGGGTATGTCTTGACCTGGGGAAATGTATAGTACTACAATACAAATGTGTTTTATTTTGTTGATATGCAGTGTTGCTGGTAATAGCTCTATGCTACTGAAGGTTGGAACAGGTTTGGGAAATTGTGTTATGGTTAAGGAGTTATGGTAGATTAGTGCAATGCTGCCACCTTTTTATTGCAAGCAGTCATGTCTAAGTATGTTGTATCCTGGGGGGTTATTTCAGTATCAGATATATATGGTTTTAACCATTTTTCAGTAACTGCAACAATATCTGGGGTGTAAGTGAAAACCAGGTTTGGAAATCTGTGAGTTTGTTGCAAATACTATATACATTAACTGTTGTTATGAGTAGGTTTGGGGAACTGGAGCTTTCAGTATGTCTTGTGGAGTTGGTTGGACCAGGGTTGGGGTGAATGTCTCCACTTAGGGTGAGGATTTTGGTGGGAGATGTTTGTTTGGAGTGGTCAAGGTTGGAAAGTGGAGCTTATTAAGCCCAGTATAAGTGAATATTGGTTTGGTGTTGATGGTGGAGTACTTAGATTTAATTAGGAGATGGGTTTGTAAGTTGAATACAGATGGTGAGATGTTGCAGAAGCTTTTGCTATTTGTATGGGGGTATGAGGATAAAGTGGCAGAAACAGGGTGGAGTGAGTTAATGGAGGGAGGAGAACTCATTTACTCCAATGGAGCTCAGGAAGTTTGCACTGTAACTTCCAATGGGCAGAGCCTAAACCCTTTGGCAGAATCAAATTATGTCCTCACATTTCAACAAATGTTCATATCTCTGGAACCATAGAGGTTATGAAAGAAGTATAAATGGCAAACCCTTCAGCACAAGCTATATTTTATAGTGGTAGTATTCTTTAGGTTCTCGGTCTTAAACTAAATTTTATAAGTCACAGTAAACAATGTAACTATTACTTTTGTAATATTTTGTAAATAACTTACAATATCTCAGCAACCACACAAGTTACACACATACTGTCAGTAATATTTTATTCATCTATATGAGGGGTAGCATATGAGGCTAAGGAGTTCTGTCTGTGTTACTTGGTTTTTGAGATGTATAGAAAATGTGAAAATGATATGTATATAAACTAATATCATAAATACAACCGTTAATATCACTTTATTTGCACTAGATAGAGGTCAAATATTAATGCAGTTGAGTTTGCCATTGTGTAAGCTTTAAGATGAAATCTTTTAAAACCTTATACATAGCACAGTTTTGGAATTATTGATGCAAATATAAACAAGCAATATTTGACACCTCACCTACAGGCATCAATAGGCGTTAACTGCAGATGCACCTGGAGGCGTCACTCGGATGTAATGAGTTACGTAGGTAAGTAAGAGAAGTATAGCTGTGGAGGAGAATAAGAGGATGCTAAAGGTTTTATTTTGTGGCATAATGTGTAATTTAGTGTTGACAAAAACTGAGATGAGATGTAGGTGGATAGTTAATAGGAGGGAGAGGTTAATGGACTCTGAGGTAAATGCAGGTGATTCTATGCCACCTATATGGGTGGAGTTTATGTACAGGTGTAGGAGGTACTGGCAGCCTGGCTCTGATTTGTTAGATGGGAAAAAGGGGTGTTGTAACTAAATGTATATATGTAATTGATATGGAGGTGGGTGGAAATGGGGGTAGGGTAGAGGAGTGAAGTGGAACCTGAGCGTAGCAAGGGCGAGATGGAGTGGACTGAACCCTGGATGGAAGGCTCGAGCAGTAGCAAATATAATCAGTGAATCTGAGCACTGAATTTAAGTCCTGCAAAGTAAGTAGCTAGTTAGTGCTACAAAGTAGAGCAGGCTGTAGAAAATATTATTTTATAATAGTAAGGACTTAGTTATAGCCTTAACAAAACAGAAATATGTGTGTGGGCTTAAAAGCACAATGTCTAGGTGCCTGAAATGGCATCTAGACATCTGGTGCCTAAATGGTTCATCTCCCAAGCCCCTGCTTACACTTATCAAGGGTATCAGAACTTATCAGAGATTTAGGATGCATGGCTAGACTTAAAATGACTCTTGTGGTCATTAGCCTAGTAAACACAAATACTCTTTTATTTTTGGACACACATTGGGGGCTCATACATTACCTCTTCTGGCTAGCAGAAAAAAAAAAGAACAGTTAGAAAGTAATTATTTTTCCAAAGTATGACATGAAATACATAGGTTCATAGGTAGGTGCTAGGCTATCAGCCCAAGAGCCTAAGTAAGCCTAGCCAACAAGGTTCCTTGACTTATGCCACCCAAGAAAGTTAATTTCCTGTGCCCCTGTCGAGCAGAGCTACAGAAATGATCTCCGAGGTGTATTTCCTATTTCCCATCCACTCATCAAGATTTTTCTTGAAGAGTGCTAATGAGAAACTTTGCTTGACATATATGGGTAGCTTGTTCCAGAGTATTGGAAGTCTCTGGGACATGATTCTATCCCTCCATCATGTCCTGTTTATTGTGGTGACAATTTCTAAGTCCCTAGAGCATGTAGCTCAGAGGGATTGGGATTTCTTTAGATGTAACATGTCCAACAGCTCTGGGTTTAACATAGCTTTATATGTTAGGCAGAGATCTCCTCGGAGTAGGTGATATGCTACAGAGTAAAGCTGGAGTTTTTTGAGATGGTCAGTGTAGGACATCTGTTTGAGGCCAGTAATCCTCTTTGTGAATTACTTCTGTAATCTTTCCAACTGCTACAGATGTCTTGTGAGGTACATTCCAAAAGGGGCATTGTACTCTATAATGGGTCTAATGAGTGCCGAGTAGAGGGGAACAATGACCTCTTTCTTCCTGGGTGAGAACCCTTTTGTGATGAGGTGTGCCACATAGAAGGATTTCCTGACTACTGTGGTGATGTGATTATCAATGGAGATATTACTGGCTTCCTGGGTCCCAAGGTCTCTTATCACACATTCAGCATTAAGTAGACTGCTGTTTATGTGGTAGTTCATGGGCACAGAGTTTTTACCAAAGGCGATGACAATGCACTTTTTGGCATTGAGCTTGAGGCCATGCCTCTGACACCAGGCATCTGTCTCAGTGAGACTCTTCTCTAGGATGTCCACATCATTTGGGGACTTGACTATGGCTCTTAGTTCGCAGTCATCTGTGAACTTCATTAGCCAGAGGCCTTCTGTGTTAGCCTGTACTTCAGAGAAGTAGAAACCAAATAGGAGAGGTCCCAGGACTGAACCTTGTGGTACTCCACTTGTCACTGGTTTGAAGTCAGATTTGGATTCTGCAACTTTTACAGTGTGGATTCTGTCAGTGAGCCAGTTGGTAACCCATCTTGTGACATAGGGGTTTATACCGAGTTTAGTGAATTTATCTATAAGTCCAGAATGGGGGTGGCATCAAAAGCCCTGGTGAGGTCAAGATAGGCTGTGTGAACCACCTTATCCTTATCTACGGCTTTGGTACTGCCTCAAAGAATTTGATCAGGTTCAGAAGGCATGATCTGCCTTTCACAAACCCGAACTGGGTGGGGTCCAGTGTTTGGAGGTTACCAATGTCTTTGTTTATGAGTTCCATAATAATATGTTCCATGGCCTTGCAGACCAGTCTCATAAGGCTAATAGGGCAATAGCTCCCAAGATCAGTGGTGGCTCCCCCTTTGTGGAGTGGGATAACTGCTGCTGTGCGCCATTTACTGGGCGCAAAGCCTGATGTGAGACTATGGTTGAACATGGTGCTTAGATGGGTAGCCAGTTTGTTCTGAAGTTCTTGTAAAACACAGCCTGGGATGTTGTCCGGTCCATGGATGCTGTGTTTTTGGTTTTAGATAGTGCAGCTTTTACCTGCATAGATGTGATTACAGGGACTCTGCATTTTTCCTGTATAGATATGAGCCCTTTAGGGATGAGAGGGGGTAAAGTTAGCACTGAACCTATCTGCAAGGATGTTGGTAATATCAGTTGGTTCTGTAATTTTCATGCCATTGTGTTGTAACTCAGAGCAGATCTGGGTATTGCCATTGAGATTCTGACATAGTTATAGAGTGCTTTGTGGTTGCCCTTAGAATCATTTTGTTTACGTGGCTAGCTTTGAAGGATCTTATAAGGGATTTCAGCTTCTTACTGAGGCTGACCAGGGAGCTCCATCACTCATGGGATTTTACTCTCTTTTGCAACAGTTTCTTCCTTCTGTTGTAGAGTTTGTTTATGACAGGGGACTGCCAGAACATCTAGACCCATAGAACATCTGGATGTTCTAGGGCCCAGAATTTTGGCTGTATAAGGAGATTTTTGACACAGGTTTAGTATAGTCTAGAACTGGCCCTGACTTGTGTTCTTATGTTTACAGAAACTTGGCTGCATAGTAATATTAAAGACAGTCAGTACAATGGGAAGGGCTCACTTTTCTTCATGCAGGCAGAGATCAAGCACTCAATGGGAGATATAGAGGAGGTGGAGTATGCATGCATGTAAACAATAGCTGGTGCATAAACTGTGAGACTGCCCTTAGCCATTGCTCTGAAAACAGAGTTCTTAGCAGTCAGATGTAAACCTTTTTATCTGCCTAGAGTATTAAATGGTGTCATCATCACAATAGTGCATATCCCACCAACTGCAAACACTTAAGAGGCACTGGCTATGCTGTTTAACTCAGTAAGTGAGGTGCAGGATAAGAACCCAGATTTTGCACACATTATTGCAGGGAGTTTCAACCAGGCAGATCTGAGGTCAGTATTGCCCAACTACAGCCAGCATGTGAGATGTGCACAAGGGGTTGCAATACCTTGGAGAAGGTATACACCAATATAAAGATGGCATATAAAGCAGTGCAATACCCACACTTGGGCAGCTCAGACCATCTCTCCATCATGATAACGCCAGCACACAAACTTGTACTAATTAGGGAAAAATCCACTGTGAAACAAATCCGGGTATGGCCAAATGGAGCAATCACAACACTCCAAGATTGCTTCGACAATACAAATTCAAAGAGGCTGCAACAGTTGATCTGCATGTTAACTTGGATGAATACACAGAAATTGTGATGGCATATATATCTAAATGCATAGATGATGTGACCATCAACAGAAACATAAGAGCTAACCAAAATCCCTGGCTCACAAACAAAGTATATGATCTTCTGAAGGAACCTAATGTGGCATTCAAATCAAAAGACAAGGAAGCTCTCAGTGTGGCAAGGGCACACCTGAAGAAAAGGATAAAGAAAGCAAAAAGGGCCTATGGAAAGAATATCCAGAATGACTTCACAGATATGGGAGACCCCAGGCACATGTGGCAGGGCATAAAAGCCATAACTGAATACAAACCCATGTCATCCTAATGCAAGGACAACACAGAATTCCTGGATAGGATGAACATCTTTTCTGCAGGTTCAAGGAAAGGAACAGCTTTAAGGCAGTAAAACTCATTACAGACCCAGGAGACAAAGTGCTCAGTCTAAACTCAATAGAGGTGAAGAGGACCCTACCGCAGGTGAACCCTAGAAAGGCTGCAGAATGAAAGAACATCATGGGAAAGGTGTTAAAGGACTGTGCGGAACAACTAAGCATTGTACTCACGGATATATTTAACATCTCCCTCAGTCAACTGAAGGAAACCAATTGCTTCAAAAACACAAATTTTATTCCACTGCTGAAGTAATAATATCCCTCAAGCCTCAGTGACTATAGACCAGTACCCCTCATGTCCACCGTTATGAAAAACTTCAAAAGGTTAATCAAAAAACACCTGACAGCAAGTCTTCTAGCAGCACTAGATCCACTCCAATTCACATATTGTGCTAATTTCTCCATGGCAGATGCCATTTCGGTTGCACTGCATCTCTCATTGGCATATTTTGAGAACAAGGGCAGCTATGTTAGAATGCCTTTTATTGACTTCAGTTTGGCATTCACTTCTGTCATCCCACAATAGCTAATCAAAATACTTGTTCATCTAGGTATCACCACCCATATGTGCAACTGGATTCTTGACTGAAGGACCTCATAGGGTATGTGGGGGCAATAACTCTGAAAAGCATCACAATCAACACCGGAGTACTTCAAGGCTGTGTTGAGTCCACTACTGTTTACTGTACAAACCCACAACTGAGATTCAACACCAACCACATCATCATGTTTGTGGATGACACTACAGTTGTGATCCTCATCATTAAAGGAGATGAAAAGACTACAGGGAGGAAGTGAGCTCACTGACCGACTGGTGTGCCAAGTACAACCTCGACCTTAATGTAAACAAAACAAAGGAGATCATAACGGACTTCAGGAAAATAAAATCAACTCATTCTCCTCTCATGATTAATAGCAAAATGATGGGAAGAGCAAAGAGCACAAAATTCTGGGATGTTCACATTGCAGGGGATCTATCTTGGTCAATAAATACCAGTCATAGAGTAAAGAAGGCTCATCAATGTCTTCATTTCCTGAGGAGACTGAGGAAAGTGAGTCTACCACCCCCTAACCTCTCCACCTTCTATAAGGGTACCATAGAAAGTATTCGAATGTCTAACATTTCAGTGTGGTACAGGAGCTGCTCAGTTGCAGACCAAAAAGCCCTACAAAGGATAGTGAAAGTGGCAGAGAAGATAACAGGCTCCAAACTTCCAGCTCTACAGGAGTTATACACAACAGGATATCATAACAGAGCTACAAAAATAATCAAGAATCCTACACACCCTGCTTATGAACTGTTCACATGCTTGTCATCTGGCAGACGATACTACAGTGTGCATTGTAAAATGTCCAGATTCAGAAACAACGTCTTCTCTCAGGTGGTGACACTCTTGAACTCTGGCAATAATCTCAGGGAAGCCTGACACTGACAAGATATGGGACAGTCAACTCTTTTAGTGCAATAAATGAGAGACAGTTCTGATTCTTAACATTAACAATACCTAGATGGCAATGAATGCGCAATATTATACTAACTAGATCTGCTTATTCATGTAAGATTCACACAGCATTATAGGAACTTGTGTAATAAGAAATAATTCAGCTGCTGAAAATTATTGATAAGGGCGATGGTGGTAATATGTAGGTAGAATAACCTGTCTAATGTGTAATGATGAATATATGTCCATTGTATGTGTTACTGTATGTATGTATATCTCTTCTTAATTCAAGCATGATGCACACAATTTCATTTAGACTGCACTTGTGTAGGTTAAATGATAATCAAGTTCACTTTGACTTTGATTAGAAGTGGGCACAGAAAGTCACTGTAACGTACGTGAGCGTGGTGTCACTGTGGTCATTATTTCAGGGGCTGGAAAGAAGGTGACTAGAGTTTGTCTAATAGCAATGCACCATCTATGATTTTATTTTATTGATATATTTATTTATTTTGTTCTCTAGCTGCCTGCCAATCATCATCTCACTCTCAACTAATGGGCCCATTTTTCTTCATTCCCCATCCTGGGGGTGAAGTTCAGCTTACAGAGGCTACCATTCAGGAATTATCATGAGTGGGTGCAGTTGTCCCTAAACTCCATGCACACTCTCAGCCCAATTTTTGGGGTTATGCAGTGAGATAACAGAAGGGCCATCCCCTCACTTCTGCAAGGAAAGCTCCCTCTGAGCAGCCCCACTCCTCTGATGAAACACAAGTGGAAGTTTCATCTGTCTATAGCAGAGAAATCCCACTGGTTTTGCGTGCCTCATAGAGTGTGTGTAACACTCCCCACACACTGGAAATGGCAAATGGCCTCACTCCTTCAACACTTCACATCTCTGCCTGGCACTTTCATTGACTGGGCCACTAATAGCACATTGGCCACCCTGGCCACAGTAAGACTCCATCTTTCTGTACCATGGATTCTGCTATTAGTAACATGGAATGCATTACTGTCATCAGTATTTTTTACACTATGATTATTATTTTGCCACTTTCTTCACAATCAACTGTCAGATACTTATACAGATGTCTAACACTAGCAGGTAGGGGGTAAGAAAAATGCTGAGCATTATACATTTGACAGTAACAAGTCAAAATGCATTAGTGTAGCCACTTGTTCAATCATGTCTGCCCAAGTCTAACATCAAAATGGTGCATAGAAAGTTGCTGTGTTTTGTAGACAGGACTGAAAAGGCATGGTGTGTGTGTGTGTGTGTGTGTGTGTGTGTGTGTGTGTGTGTGTGTGTGTGTGTGTGTGTGTGTGTGTGTGTGTATGTGTATCTTTATATATATATATATATATATATATATATATATATATATATATATAAACAGTGAAACTTGATATATATATGGCCATTTGTTGTTAAACTTTCATTCCAGTCTCATGCCATGGGGTACTCAGAAGGTGATTGCCATTTATTTCATGGTAGGGAGGCAGAAACTGTTCCTAGATCTGATTTATGTAACTTTTGCAACCTTGTCTTCTCAATTTAATGTGAACTGCCATTTAGTCAGCTTTGAGCATTAAGGTTTGGGCACAACTTATGTCTTCCTTGAAAGAAAAAAAGTAGACTTGAATTTCTTTCCTTATTCGTGATTTTAATTTAGGACACAACTCGATCAAAAGGTTATAAAAAGTGTTCTAAAATGTACCTCAGTTGATGTAGACATACATGGCTTCTGTGGTCCTACTAGTCCATAGACCTCCAGTTTAATTAGGTTACTTCCAACATAGTTACTCAAGTATAGTCCTAGACAGTTAGGTCATGTTGAAAGTCCAAAGGGGAAAAAAAAGTAAAGAGTATGACAAGCTATGAGGAAAAAAAAAACAAAAGACATGAAGGTGCGGGCAGCCCAAGATGGAGAAAACCTGGGAAGCACTGAGGGGATTTGTGGAGAAAAATGAGTAAAACGGGTGATGTCAGGGAGTATTTTGTCTAGTGCTACATTTAATTTGATATGCTCATTTGATCTCACTTGGACATCTGAGCTGTATTTAGTCAATTAAGTGTTTGAAATAAGTAAGTATGGAAGCAGTCTGTGATTGAAAGTGATTGACCCCAGATATTATTTGATCACAAGTAAGCAGTCATTGACTTGTCTTAATCTAGCTCTGTTAGATTCTAGTAAGTCCCAACCATTCATTTGCTTCCTACAACTCCCTTTGCTTTGAGGTCAGCATTTGTCAATGTATTTTAACCAAAATATAATATAATATATTACACAATAGCTATTATTCCTAAATGAAAGGGTTTTTTTTCTGCCGAGTTCCCGTGCATCACATGTAATAGGACCTTTTTTTTCTTAGCACGGATAGTTCTAAGAATACTTCAGTACTGATCAGGCCTGTCACATTTGCATAAGGCATTTGTAAGCTAACATAAAGTGTTCCGTAATCTCTTCCTAACCCAAACAACTATCAAAGGAACACAATCATTCCTACAGAGTCTTGTATTTCATCTTCCCTTTACATACAAGTGCCCATATGATATAATTTAAAAAAAAATCCTGTACAAGTCAGACATTTTAAGGATTCAAATAGCCATTTTTGACAGCGGTATCCTAAAAGTACTCAAAGTACATGGGTGGGGGGGGATTCTCAAAACAAGTGAAAAACATACATAGCCAAATGTATTAGGTGACAAGAGACCTAAAATAGGGACAGATTTTAAAAGTTGTTCTTATAGAATAAGAAAGTTGGTAGAATAACAGGCTTTGAATCAGTGTGGATTTTCTGAAGGATGTGAAGTCTGAAACTCAAATGTCTTTCAGTATTTAGTGACTTCAATCCTAAATGATTTGCAGAAAAATCACAATTTTATGAGGAACAAACCAAAAATATGAGACAAAAACTCTGACATTTGAGAAATATAGTGGCAAATGCCAAGATGCCAAGTTATAGATGTTAATTTGCATGTATGGCAGTACCATTGCCCCCACTGTAAACTGTTTCATATTGATGACAATTCTAGCCAGCCATCACAGATCTTAGCTTCCTGCCCACACCCTCCTACTGACTTTTCCTCTCCATCTGTTTCAACACAAAATAAGAAGATACTGCAGGATATCAAAAGGCCAAACCTGTTAACCCACTACTAAAGGAGTGACAATCTTTCTTAAAACAAATCCTGCAAATCTGATATCTGATGTATCATAGGTCTCCTCCCTACCTGGGATACACAGAAACACACAACATCCCTCATGATAAGATTTACTTTATGTCTTGAAAAAAATGATACACGGTGGCAGCCATGGATGCCATCCATTCCAAACATAACAAAAACATTTTCCCACTTAATGGTAGAAAGGGAGAATACCTTTTAATCTGGAAGGCCTTCTTTAAGTATGCAGTTCTTAACTTTTTCCTGATATTCCCCTCCTTGAGTGGTCTAGTCCAGTTAAAAAGCATATTATCCAATTACCCAAAAGTCAAGATCAGGATACAAAGAATTCTGAGGAAAATATAATACCAAAAGCAGTTGCAAGTGTCATGCACATCAAGTATCCTTTTAATTTTTCCCACTTTCATGATAAACAGTTCAGCCCTCCCAAACCCAATAAGGAGCTTTATACACACTGCTTTCCTATCAGCATGGTGAAACCATTCAAATAACCACTTATGTGAGGAAAACCAAATCCCTCACATCTGAAAGACCTCTTTTCAGTACTCATCTCTGTTTAAAAATCAAATATGAGGATCAACATATAACACAAACAAAACTGGTCTACCTGGGCACCTTTATTTTAGACCTCTGAGAATGGGAGTATTATGCCTAGCAGGTAACACAGAGGATTAAGGCTATGAACTGTTAATGAGATGTTTGCTGGGGAACAGAACTTGATTCACTCAGCCTCCATTTGCCTACTGTGTGGTTTTAGGCAAATCACTTAGTCAGATAGTGTTTTGCCACAATTGATAGATGGAGCTGAGCTCCTCAGTGGTCTCCAGGACCTCATGTCTAGTAACCATGTATGCACCAGATAGCTACGAGTTTATCTGTAACCACTTATAGAGCAATGGAGTACCTACAGAATAAAAGGTACGTTTAAAATCAATTGAAGTTATGCAGCTTGATTTAGAGGATAGGAAAGTCGGATGGGAGACAGAGAATACTATGGTGGACATGTAAAAGAGTGCCTCATTATACCACCAAAAGGATATCAGTCTTTATCATTACATCCTAACACTACTGTTCAATCACCTTACTCAACAACCTGTGACCTATGTTTCGAAAAATATGGTCATGCTATTATGCAAAAGTGTTTGATCCACTGTTTTGTAAACAAAGCCAAAAAGGCCAGAATGCCAAACTCTGGACATAAGGCCCACTTTCATCTTTGAGATGTGTCATACTAGAATTCATTCTCACATGCTTTCAAAGCCAGAAAGGGCATACATTACATGCCATTCCCTACTAGCTCTTTTTATTTTAACTAAATGGTTACAAGCTCCAATTATATAACACTATGTTAAATTCCTTCCTCAGCTAATACAGTTGTTGCTAACTATCTGAAGGCAAAGGAAATGTGGACTTGTTAAAATACAATCATAATATTTGGCATAGTATGAAGGAGACTAGGAGAATTGATCTCCTTGTAATAAATGTCTCATATTATTGTGGTGCACTAACCTGGAAAGAACTTTCTGATATCAGCATTGCAGAAAATCCATCCTGGTGGATTTCTTTTCCATCAAATGAAAAACCACTTGCAAAAATCAAAACTATAGAATAACTAACTGCAAGAAACACACTAAACAGGCAGAAAGGAAATAAATTACATCAAACTTTAATATAACAAAATAAATACAAGTTAAGTACTTTTGTCCTATAATATCAGACTTCATCAGAAGTAACATTACATAGGCAAACATTCATTTAAATAGTCCCCAAACCAGACTAGAACCAATCAAACTGAAAAATGCATTTAAATAAGGGTCTATATTAAATCAGTGAACACTTAAATTAGTGAACATTGATTTATCAACCCTTTAAAAGCGAAAGCTTGAAATCCCAAAGGCAAGGAACAGCAATTTGTTTCCAAGGGAAAGAAATCGCTCAGCCGTTTTCGGGACTTTGCTATTTCCTCCATTGTGGTGCGATCTCGGAGTTGGTATATTTAAGTAGGGGGGGTGGGGGCAAAGCCTCCCACTTTATTTAGTATTTTGAAGTCATTTTTTTTTTTTTTTTTTTTTTTTTTTTTTTTTGTGGAACAGCGATTTTTTTTCCCTGGGGAAAAAAATCCCTGTTCCCTGTGTTCAGGATTTCAAGCTTTCACTTTTAAAGGGTCGACAAATCAACATTCGCTATTTGAAGCATTCGCTGATTTAATATAGACCCTTAAATAATTGAATTAATGAATAAACAATCAAATATGTCTTAAAAAGCATGCTCCTATATACAAACTGAAGTAGAAATACATATATATATATATATATATATATATATATATATATATATATATATATATATATATATAGTTGTGTGTGTGTGTGTGTGTGTGTTTGTGTGTGTGCGTGTGTGTGTATATCCATCTCCAGTAATGTGATCCTTAAACTCTGAAATAAGTTCTTTGCATAATCTTCACCAAGTGATCAGAAAGTGGAAATGTCTGAATTAAGACCTTGTGAACTCCCAGCACCATACTACTATGATAACAATCATTCATGCTTGTACGATACCCTCTGGTATGAGTCTTCTAATGCTTTATCCTCATAAAAAAGAAAGAAAGAAAAAAGAGAACTTAGTACTTCTGTCTTCAGAACCTGATGGATGAAAATTTCTTCCTTTGTCCTCGATGGTTGAATGAAGGCAGAGGTCACAGATACAATTTCTTCAGAATAATTCAAGAAAAATATAATTTTAAATATCTGTCACTTGTCAAGTACCTATATCCTATATTGTTGGGAATGGGACAGATACAGTACAACAATGTCCAAAATAACACCTTTCCTTTTATAATTAGCCCATACAGCCCTACCAGACCCAGTATGTCTAAAATCTAACACCATAGCAAACTAGTAAATATTGGGAGCCAATATGGTTCCCACTCCTACACAAGTAACATATTCTGGACAATACTGAGAACTGATATGGCCTTTACCAAATACCATCTTTTTACATAATTCTAAGGCAAACTCAAGGCACACTGTCTTAGGCACATTCAGTTTTTTGGGGATTTATTCTGTGCCCTTTTTTCTATACAGCTGTTATGATCCACAACCTTATTTTTGACACCTCTACTGGCTGGATCTTCTCTTCCCTCATGAAAACTTAGCAGATGTAGTCAATTTGTAGTACTTTTTTTTTAATGTCCAGTATTACTAACTCCATTCTTTTTACTAAACTTTATTACTCCATTTTCCTTTCCTTGCTCCTTCATAATTTATAAAAGAATGAATCAGCTGCTTGACTTAATTTTCTTCATGTTTCACCATTATTTTCCTGGTTTGGTTTTCAATTTTCTTCTGCAGTGTTTTCTCTTTTACTGCTTCTGTATTTCCTTAAATTTTCAAAGTGCAGAATTTGGGGATGCAGTTACAGAAATTAATGCTCACTTGTGAGAAGCAAACATCCATCAGTTTCATTCCTGCTAAATTAGAGTTGCTATATTTAGCAGGAGGTTAAAGCCCACCCTGATTCAGACACACACAGAGTTTTTACCATTTTTGGATTTTATTGTTGGATGATATGCATATGATGTTTTGTTTAAGTATTTTAAGTTTCTTCTTCTTCTTCTTCTTTCAGCTTTTCCCGGTTAGGGGTCGCCACAGCGGATCACCTGTCCGCTCATGATTGGCAGTGGAGTTTTACAGTGTCGAGTTGCCAGCCCGGTGCCCAACCTTCCACAGAAGGCACACACATGAACACACTCACACCTAGGGCCAATTTAGAGTGTCCAACCCACCTACAGCATGTCTTTGGGATGTGGGAGGAAACTGGAGCACCCGGAGGAAACCCACACGAACACAGGGAGGACATGCAGACTCCGCACAGAAAGCACCCCAGCCGAGGATCGAACCGGAGAACCTCTTGCTTAAGTATTTTAAGTTTATGGACTAAAAATTGCTTTTGCTAACCATAGTTGCATTTCATAAGGGGATACCAGTTTTTTTTTTTTTTTTTTTTTAATCTGCACATTTATTTCACTTTAACAATCGTTGCTTTTTAGTAACAAGTTTCATGTGCTCCCACTCCTGTTCAGTATCACTGTTATTTCCTTTTCATTTAGCATAGCTTATATTCTGGGTCATTTTAAGCCAGTTTTCATGAAATTCAGAGTCCTCAGTTCAGATAGAGTCAGCTCTGTATTTACACTGAGGGAATATCAAGTTCCTAAATGGCTGCTCCCTTCCAGACCTGACATCTTGTTTTTTCACTGTGGTAAGCATGTGTCTGGTGATAGCACCAAGTGATGAAGCCCTGACTATGCTTCAGGCAACCTGACTGTGGTTAGTGGTTTGGGTAACTGATGAAACTGACAAGGATGATGGCCCTGCTTATTCTTGGGGGGGGTACATGCTGATGGGTTGGATGTTTCATTGGCATCTGGTAGAAGCCTAGGCACAGACAGATTGTCAGGATAGGTATGTGGGCATGTTGAGGAGATGTGGGCCCCCTAGGATCCTGGGCAGACATGTCCTTACAATGCATGTTGGGATATTAGGGCTTTGAAAAGCTCTGCTGCCAGCATAATTCATACTGCAACCTGCTAGCTCTAATCCATGCAACTCTCCTTCACTGCTAGAGATGACCCCAACTAGAGGGGGTAACACCTCTCAGATGTCACTGTCCTCCAGTCCTCTTTCCTCCTCATCTGGTACTATCAAGGGTAGGACCATGGCCAGGAAATAACAGCCAGGTATTTGATGGTCAGCTGGGATTGTTTCACTGTGTCCACACTGCTTCTTATATGACATCAATAATGGGTGCTCAATAACTGGTTTAGTAGGAATATATTTAAAATTATCCATTAACAGTACCCCATCTCCTCTACTGTCTTGATAATACCATGTATCATTTTCTTATCTTTTCCTTCTCAATTAGGCAGCATTCTGCATATAATCTGCACATAAACCATGCTGGCATGTACATTTCACAATATAATCCATGATGCAGCCTGTCATTTTTATTTTCTTATATGTTTTGTTATTTTGCTTTCTTTTCCTAGATGCAGGATTGCTCCTTACCAAGTTTTATGCATCATGTCAATCATCTTTCTACTATAAACTGTGTATCATAATATATGCATATCCTGATCATCATATTTATCTTAGCACTACAATTTCTCAAGGTATTACAATTTGCCCAAAACAATTACTTCACACGTGTCTAATCTAAACTGTGGACATTAGTACTCATTTTAGTCTATTTTTCTTTTACCCAACACATTATACCCTACATATTATGTTTGTTTTTATTTTTTCAAGTACTACTTATCTGCTGGTCTTTTTACCAATAGTAGAGTTGGGACTATTACATGGTATGGTGATTCAAGAGTAGAAGCCAAGAACCCATTATGTGTCAATATTTATTGCCTAGCTGGGTGAACTGTCCCAAAGACCTTCTTCAGTCATGACTCATAAATTGGCAGAGCAAAAGTAGCTATGTATACAAAATATTTAAGAGATATAATTCATGCTGTTCATATTAAAACTTACCGTGTGTGTGTGTGTGTGTGTGCGTGCGTGCGTGTGTGTGTGTGTGTGTGTGTGTGTGTGTGTGTGTTTAGACAATACACAACAAAACAGTACAGATCATTAAATACAAGCAGCAACACAAACCAATAGATGCAATCAGATATCCATAGCGTTGTTCTTCTACCACTGGTTCATTTATATTATGAAGTTGAAAAAATGGAGGCATCTCTTAGACACTTTTATGATCATTGCACTTTTGAATAGTTTGTTGATTAATCCAGTTACGTGAATTTGGTAATGGCATTTTTAGATCTTAGATGTGAAATATAATTGTTACTTCAGTGACAATATTTTTTTTATGTGGAGTGGATATTAAGAAGTCTTATCAATTTTTAGCCTTCGAGAATTAATCCACAGACTTGTTAACATTTCTGATACGTTGTGATAATAAAAAGTTAATTTTAATCCTTACTTATTATAAAAATCATAAAATGCTCCTTTGTGTACTAAAGTGTGTTACAAGAACTAAGTTAGTAACTGCTTATTACATCAGAGTAGTACATATCCTGATTATTTAAAACATAATATAATAAACATTATTATATCATAGTAATGCGATCTGAAATGGGGCAATAAAATTTATGTAGTGATATTTCTTAACAGAAATTACCCTACTAACATAAAAAAATGTTTTGAAAACAGAAGAAAAAATCAAGCGAACTAGCAATACCCGTGTCAAAGTGAAATTTGAAATAGTTGGAGACTATTTACTGTGGAATAGTATTTGGCATCAAAAACTTTGAAAAATATTTGTATTAATATAATGGCTAAGAGTTTGAAGCAAAGTTTTAAAAGTAATCAAGATGATTGTTAATCATATAAAGGGCATGCATCACTTTGAAAATTATACCAGTTGCAGATAGTTCAATCACAACAGTAGTGTAGTCCTGCAAATCACCAAAGTTATTCACCTCCCACTTGGTTTACAGGTAGAGCTGATTCTGTGTTTTATATTGTAGCAGTGTACAATGTAACACTATAAGAAGGCTTCCTATCTATACATATGAGCATATATTTGCAATTATATTGAAAAATGCCTTAAGTGCATTCAATACACAGTGAGTTGTGCTCAGCATAAGAACTTCATTATTTAGATAACATAATCAGATGAAAACCTCTGGAGATTTTAACTGCGACACTGAGCTTGAGTTTAAAAAATATAAATTAAAGCTTTTATTAAATGATTGTACACCACTGGGGCTTAATAATTACATCAACTTTAAATATGTTTAGAAAAAAGAAACCTTTAATTGATTATGGTTGAAGAAAATTGTATACAGCTGATATAATTTACAATTGTTTTATGTATTTTTTTTAAATCTTTGTAGTTTTCTTAGTGATAGTTTAAATTTGAAGCAGTTTAAGAAAACTGAAACATAAGATTATTTTTCATCGTAAAGGGATTTTTTAAAGAAAGTTAATTCACTGACATACTACGTTCTGAAGAGGTCTCATAAATTAAATTACATATGAGAAATTGTACCTCTGTACCTGAAGTGCTTCTGTTATTTTCTGTTTTAGCATAATAAAGATCTAATGTTTATATTCTGGACCACCACTTATATTTCTGTTGGTTTAAAGTTGTTTTATTCATGTATGTCAGAGATACTGCTTAAAGACCTTAACATAAACTGGCAGGAATTCTGCTCAGATCAAATGCCCACGCTAACACAAAAACCAAAGAAAATAAGACTCCACGGGTAAAGAAACTTGGTTCAAAAAAGCAAATGCATATCAAACGTGGATAAATAATAACAGAATAGTTTGAAAATTTTCAGTAACTTTTAATCCATAAAATAATAGTAGGAAAAACAAATTCATCAAGCGCTTTCGCCTGGTTCCTACCAGGCTTTATCAAGAATTGTGCTCATGTGATGTGTTGTGTGTTGATGGATGATATTCCAAAGATTATGTCCAATACTTTAATGCTACTGAGGAGGAGAGGGCACAGAGATGTTGAATGTGAAGCTGCTGGACAAGCTGCATAAGTATTAATAAAGTGAAAGGAATAAGGCAGCATGCCAGAGAGTAAAGTGAATGGAGTACTGCAGTATCCCAGAATCAGAAGGTTATTAATAAGCATGTGTGAGATATGTCTGTGGTAGAGAGCTTACATTTACAGTAATGCTTCAGTAAATGAAACTGTACATTCTCTTTTGCATTATCTAAAGTATGTTGACACTGGAACTTGAGACACTGGTGTTGTCCATGACGACATATTCTAGTGCATTCTAGGGCATATTTACTCAAAGGAGAGCAGAAATAAGCTAGCAGATGCTGCCACCCCCTTTTATTACCTCTCATGTCTATCTTAAACATTATTTAAGTGAAAACTAAAAGTCTATAAGAGTTCCAGGCATAGGTTTGGGTAGCCAAAGAGAATAAGAGTTGTGATGACTTCAGTGTAAATACAGAGGGGGGAGAGATGACTCCATTTTGGAGATCTCATGTTTCATTAAGCACTGATCCAAAAAAAAAATCTTAACCCTGGCCTTGCCAAGACTAATGCGAAGGAACCCACAAACAAGCAAGTTGTACGTTTTAGTCATCATCATCATCAACCCTCTTTTTCCCATTTTCTACATGGAATTGGGGTGTTGCATCAACTGTCACCATCTCTCTTGATTCAGTGCCACTCTTATTTTTTTCGACAGTCATGCCTGACTGTCACAGGTCTTCTCTCACATAACCCATCCACCTCTTTCCTAGATGTCTTCATTTCCTGTAGCCGTCTTTCCTTCTTGTCTGTCCCAAATCTTCCTCACCAGATTGTCTTCTGTTTAACTGCACATGTCCCTGATTCACCATAATCTGTTCTCTTTGATCATCTCTGCAATTAGAGCTTTTTGCCTTCTGCTCTAATGTCTTTATTTCTTCATTTGTCTGTCAGTATGCATCCTGCCACCTGTTTTAGGCACTTCATGTGCATCACTTCTGGCTTCCTCAAGTGCTCTGCCTTCACTGCCCCGGTTTCTGTACTATGCAGTAAGATTGGATGCACCATTATTTTGCACACTTTAATTTTAATTTTCTTTGGAATTCTTCTGCCATACAATACCCATGGTGTTCTGTGCCAGTTAGCTGTAGCCAACCTGATTTGAGCTTTGAGCTCCTTAATCAGACTCCCATCAGGTACTTCAAGCTGTTAACTCATTCCACTATTTTCCCTCCCATCTCAATTTTCAGTTTATTCTGTTTTCTCCCATTTGCCTGACTCTAATAGGTCTTCTCTCACACAATCTATTTGTCTCTTTATTGGACATCTTTGTTTCCTCTTGCCATCTTCCTGTGTGTCCCAAATCTTCTTCACTAGATTGACTTTTGTTTTCCTGCACATGTGCCTGAACCACCACAATCTGTTCTCTTTGACCTTCTCTCCCACAGTGTGCATTCTACTACCTGTCTCAGGCACTTCATCTCCATCATCTCTAGCTTCTTCAACTGCTCTGCCTTTACTGCCCAAGTTTCTGTACCACATAGTAGTACTGTATACACTGTTTTGTACACCTTATTTTTCAACTTCTTTGGTATTCTTCTGTCATACACTACCACTGACACTGTGTCAGATGGCTGCAGCCCCTCTGATTCTAGTGTTGACCTCCTCATTCAGACTTCCCATCTCATCAACCACCCCTCCTAGATACTTGAAGGTGTTAATCTGTTCCATATTTTCTTCTGATTCCCTCCATTTGCTGCCATTACAACTGTCTTATCTGTAATCACTGTTATTCAACATGCCTTCAGTTTTGCATTCCATCTCCCATCCTTTGCTGAAGGTCTTGCTCAGACTCTGCCTGTAATGCCACATCATCTATATACAGCAACTTTATTGATCTGTCCTCTTCGACCTGTTTGCTAATATAATCCATCACCAGTATGAAAAGTAGTGCACTCAGAGCTGAACCCTGATGTACATTTACTCCCACTGGGACCCCCTCTGTGAGTCCAAACATTATTTGTACTTGTTTCACTGAGTCCCTGTACAAAGTCTGCACTAATTCTTTTAATTTTTCTGGGACTTTGAACCATCATAGGACTACCCAAATAAGCTTTCTTGGGACCTTGTCATATGCTTTCTCCAAGTCTAGACATGCTCAGTTGGACTCCCCTCATCTCTAGCTTCTTCTCTTCTGTCTGTCTGACTGAAAACATCAGGTCAGTTGTGCTGCATACTGATCTAATCCTGACTGCTTATCTGTCTTCTTACGTTCTATTACTCTACATATTCATTTATCAATCACCCTGTCCAGAACTTTCTTACAGTGTAACAGGAGTTTGATACCTCTGTACTGCCCACAGTTATGAATGTCTCCTTTGTTCATTTACACTGGCACTTGCATGCATATTCTCCAGTCATCTGGGATATGCCTTACTCTCCATACTGCTATACATACAATCAGGAGCCGATTCTCCTCTAACTCACACAACGTCTTGAGGCTATCTGCTGTGACTTCATCTGAGCCTGCTGACTTCCTTCACTTCATTTTCCTAAGTGGTCTTCTTACTTCTTCTAAAGTGGGCTTCCTCTTGGTCTTTCATTGTAGCCTGAGCCTGGGGCAGTTCAGCTTCAGTGGGGTTTTCTCCTTTCAGGAGCACTGGAAGTGCTTCTTCATTTGCCGTTGCTGTCCTGTAGACTGGTGAGCAGGTTGTTGCTGACATCCCTTATGAAGGATGTCTGATGTTTACCTTCTTTATCTTTCTGTCTTTGCCTTGCAACCTGATGGAGTGTTTTTGTGCCATTTACTGAGTCACTTTCCAGAAGCTGGTAGAATGTCTTGTTCTTCACTATTGCAACTGCTCTCTTAGACACTTTGTTAGCCTATCATTATTACTTCTTAGCCTGGAACGTCTTTTCTATCTCCCATTTTTTTCTGAACTCCTTCTTTCTTTTGATGACTTCCTGGTCTTCTGCATTCCATCACCAGCTTTTCTTATGTGCCTTATTTCCATACCTAGTTCAGCCATATATTTGTTCTACAGTCCTCACACATGCCATCTTGAGGCACTGTCATTCTTCAACTCCAACTATTTCCTCTTCTTCCTGAGATGATAAAGTTCTGAGTATTTTCTTGAACTCTCGTATCTGTCCTTCAGTCAGTTTCCAGGTCCTCAGCCTAATCTCTGTTGACCTTATAGCCTTCTCTGTTAGCTGCTTGCAGCTGATTGTGGCAACCAGTGGTTTATGCTGTGGCCAACTATTTCACTGGGGATGGCTTTGCAATCACTGATTCTATCCATATACCTTTCCTTACTATGAGGAGGTCTACCTGAGCTCCATGTAGGCCACTCCAGTATGTGATCTTATGGCTGTCTGTCTTGCTAAATCATGTACTGGCAACCATCAAGCCATTTGCCAGATAGAATTCTAGAATGGCTTCTACTTCTCTACTCCTATTGCACACCCATGTAGACCCAGGCAGTCATCATATCCTAGTCTATCTGTCCTAATATGTGCATTTAGGTCCCTCACAATCAACATCATCTCATATCCTACTTTATCTAGTAGGTCCTGCAGCTGATGATTGAATGCACTCTCTTTCTTGCTATCACAACCCTGCTGTGGGACATATGAATAGTGCCCTATCTTTAAACTGGGACCTGATTGCCATGAGTCTGTTACTAATTCTTATGTCACCCCTCACTGTCTTTTGAAGACTCTCCCTCACCACAATTCCCACACCATTTCTAGTCTGCCTTCCTCCTGAATAGTAGACTCTGGATCCCACGTCAGGTGGCTTTGCTGCACTACCCTTACATCTTGTCTCCTGGTTAGACAGAATGTCCAGCTTTCTTATCATCATTTCATCCGCTTCTAAGCTGTACCCTGACAGGAAACCTACATTAAATGTAGCAATTTTTAGTTCATGTAAGACAGATCTATCCCAGGTAACCCAAGCTGGGCAGCTGGAAACCAGCAGATCAGTACCTTATTGTCCCACACCTGATGGGATTTATGGGAGCACACACTGGCAGATAAGGATGCATATACCACTCCCACTGTTAGCATGGGTTCCTATCACCAGAAAATACCCATTGCAATTTTTGAGGACATTATTAAACACCATCAAATAACATAGAGACAGCTTTTATACCATCAAATAGCCCTGACATGGCCCGCAGGCTGTGATGCATATTCTCCAGTCTAGGAGAATATGGTTCATAACAGCTAATGTCCAAAGGAGCTTTTCTACCTACACAACCTCTTCCCCCAATAGACACAATCTAGGGTTTTTGCTTCTACTCACAGCTCCATTCTTTGGTGAGTTTGAGGTGTAAACACATCAGTATGTTTGGGAAGTTGGGAGGAACCCCATAGAGACACAGGGAGCAAATGCAAACTGCTTACAGGCATAGGCTGGAGGTCAGGATTAAACTTTGTACCTTGTGCATGGGATGCAAAGACCTTACTCATTATACAACTGTGTCTTGATGCCTTAGAATGAGTTATGATAAGGCTATTGACAATGGTATAGTCAAAACTGCAATCTGTCACCATGGCTATACCATCTGTGCATAGTAAAACATTATGATCAGGATGTTCTACAATAAAGTTGCTAAAATAATGCAGTCTTGAGGAACTTCTATCATATATTCAGACAGTCCAGGAATGTTGAGTCCAAATGCAACATTATCCAGACCTCAGTGCTTCAGGTAGTAGTAGAGAACTGCAACCACACAGTAAGTTCTTGTCATGGCAGTAGTCCTAAGATCTGCTAGTAGACCTTTTATGTTGTGCAACTTATAATTAAGAGCATGGCATCTAGGTCCAACAAGGTCATTACCCCACTGTATATCACTCTTATCAGACCAATCATAGAGGAAAAGCCTCCCTTTCGTATATACCTGACCAAGCATATGTAGCAACTAGAGACCTCAAAGCTTCCTTACAAAAGGGAATTATGGTGGCAAGTGGCTTTGGAAGCGAACAACACACCTGGATTAAATGAAAATATTTCAATTTTACCCTTACTAAAAATGAGATCAACAAAGATATGAAAAACAGGGTGTAGTTTATGGTTTTCACCAGTAGATGTCCTCCTTTCATAAAATAATGTTTTTTTCTTTTTTTCTTTTCTTCTTTTTAAATAAAATCCTATTTAAATAAAAATGTTTTTAATATATATTTATATAAATATTTAAATATTATTTATTAAAAGAAAGTACTTTTTAGTGAATGTGTTCTATTTTTGTGGTAAAAAGTATTTTATATACAATTAAATTATACAATACAGTTTTTCTTATTTTAAATGAGATTGAGAGCATACTTAATAATTTATTAGTTTGAAATTTGATTAGTGCATTTATAATGTAGAGTGTATTTGATAGGTTGTGATGTTTTTAATTAGGTATATAAGGTGTATTTGTAATTGATTCATTTATCTGATGAAGTCCATTTGTGACGAAAACGCATGGTTTGTGGAAGGCGTTCATATGTTATTTTTTCTGTGCTTGGTGTACTTGTGGTTGAATTAAAACTGAAGGTGTTTGCTATCCAGTCTCCAGTACTTGTTTTTTGTGGAGTTCCTTACAAAAGGAATACAAGGTATAAAAAATCTGCCTTATGCGGAGTGCCTTAAAGCCCTTTCCCTTTACTCAGTCTCCTATAGATTGCTGAGGGGTGGCCTGTGCCTAGTTTACAAGGCATCCACAAACCCCAGACTTATTAAGCTGCTGTGTGTTTGTAAGTCAAAGAGTACCAGAAATACAAAGTCTAAGAACCTGAATTTTGTTATGTGTCCCAGAGACTGACCCTCCTATTGAGCAGGCTTCCCATCCATGTGGAGCTGAGTTTGTCTATTACCCAATTTAAGCACAACATAGACAAGTGGATGGGGAAAAGGAAACTTACACCAGCCCTGGTACCCATGCCCCTTATGGACAGAGGTAGCTTATAAATGCATGGCCCTCAATGTTCTATTTGGATGCAGGACATCATTATTTTGGGAAAACTTGGCTAGGTTTAGAAAGGCCCCTTGGATCATTAGCCTTGTAACAATCTATGAATC